>NW_017307231.1:645804-658566 GCF_000935625.1 Nanorana parkeri | reverse complement strand
TGCAATTTGTGCGGTGAAATTGAGCTCCGGTTATATTAAAACCCTATGTCAGAAATGCATTGGAGATCTTCTTAGGGAAGAGTCTGCTGCAGCCAGTAGCAACCTGTTGGTTTCTGTTAAGGAGGAGTTATCGGCTACGTTTAATTCCTTTAGGTCTGTTTTAGAGGGGTTCCGGGCTCCAATTCCCACAGTTGCTTCTACCCCTGTGCCTTTTTCTGCCTCTGTCCTGGCTGCTCAGGGGGGGCCGACGGGATCCTTACGGCTTTCTGAGCGGGAGGATCTTAGCGAGCCCGGTCCTTCTCAGGGTGGTTCATCATCCGAGGAAGGGAGTGTCAAAGACGATGTACCTAGCTCTTCCAGGTATAAATTATCCTTGGAGGATGTGGATGAATTACTGACTGCAATTTATGGCACGTTAGAGATCCAGGAAGAGCAGGTGCAGTTATCCAGATACGACCTTATGTATCAAGGTTTGCAGCTTAAGAAATCTAAATGCATCCCGGTACATAAGGTCTTGTCAGAGACTATTCTCAAAGAGTGGGCTGAGCCTGAGAGAAAGCCTCTGAAGTCAGGAAACCTCAAGAGGAGGTTTCCTTTTGATGAGGATCCAGCCTTGGTGTTGAATAAATCTCCTAAGCTGGATGCTCTGTTAGCTAGGGTATCCAAGAGATCTGACTTAGCATTCGAGGACATGGGGGTTTTGAGGGACACCATGGATAAGAAGATTGAGGTTCTTTTGAAAAGAGCATGGGACTCTTCTTCAATGAACCTTAGACCTGCTCTGGCTACCACATGCGTGGCCAGGAACATGGAGTTTTGGCTCTCGCAATTTAGAACGCATCTGCTGGCGGGTACCCCGGGAGCACAACTCTTGGAGTCACTACCTGTGCTCTTCAAGGCGGTAGGTTATATCGCAGACGCATCAGCAGAATCTGTGCGGATGTCGGCCAGATCTTCAGCCCTTATTAACTCTTCCCGCAGGGCCCTGTGGTTGAAAGCATGGGAGGGAGATGCGGCCTCAAAGCTGAGGTTATGCAATCTCCCCTTTTCAGGTGACTTGCTTTTTGGGGCAGAGTTAGAGAATATTCTGGAGAGAACGGCTGACAAGAAAAAGGCTTTTCCAGAAAAGAAGAAAAAGCCTTTTCGGAAATTTTTTCGGAACCAGAAGGGTAGGCCTCAGGAAAATAAAGGGGACAAGCCCAAGAAGCATTGGACGGGTCAGAAAGCTAAAGGAAGAGGGGGGATTCTGTTTAACACACCCTCCCAGCCTCAGCCAAAGCCCCAATGACTATCTTCTTCCAGTGGGAGAAAGATTGGAGGCATTCTTCCCTCAGTGGTCAAGGATTACCTCCAACCAGTTCATACTAGGCCTGATCAGGGAGGGTTACAAGCTAGAATTCAGCGGTATTCCTCCCACAAGGTTCCTAGTCACGCACCTCCCGCGTCAGGGAGAAAAGGCAAGGGCATTGTCACTCTTGCTGGGAGATCTGGTGGATCAGAGAGTCATTTCCAGAGTTCCGGCTCCGGAAGAGCGGAAGGGGTTTTACTCTCACGTTTTTTTGGTATTAAAGCCCTCAGGCCAGTATCGGTTGATACTGAATTTAAAGCCCCTGAACGTGGTCATAAGGTACAAGAGGTTCAGGATGGAGTCAATCTTCTCTATAAGAAACATCCTGCAGCCGGGAGCTTACATGGCGTCTCTGGATTTAAGAGATGCTTATCTCCATATCCCAATACACCCAGCCTTTCAGCAGTTCCTGAGACTAGCGGTAAGGATGGGTTCAACTGTTCACCACCTCCAGTTCAGGGCTCTGCCATTTGGTCTCTCTTCAGCACCTCAAATTTTTTCGAAGGTGTTGGAGGCTCTGGTCCCGTTACGGTTACAGGGAATAAATATAATTCCTTACCTAGACGATATCCTCCTGTCGGCACCATCCGCCGGGCAGCTTCGGAGGGATTTAATGGTGACCCAGGATTGGCTTCAGGGGCTGGGATGGATTTTGAATATCCAGAAATCCAACCTAGAACCTTCTCAGGTGATTGCTTATCTGGGGTACATCTTGGATTCCAACCAGCAGAGGATTTTCCTTCCTCAGGAGAAGGTGGTCAAGGTCTCCTCGGCAGTCAGTCGGCTTCAGTTGAGTCGGGCGGTGTCACTATGAGTGGTGGCTTCGGTCATGGGTCTCATGACCGCTTGCCTGCCGGCGGTAAAGTGGGCTCGGTTCCACCAGAGACCTCTGCAACAGTTCTTCCTGAGGAACTGGAATCGCTCGCAAGAGGGATTGGACGTTGCTTTTTCCCTCCCCCCCTCAGTAAAGAGAAGCCTGTGGTGGTGGAGAATTCATCCACACCTTCGGGCGGGTCTGGAGTGGAGTTCTCAGGCCTCCATACGCTTGACCACAGATGCCAGTGCTTGGGGATGGGGAGCTCATGTAGCGGAAAGGCTAGCGCAGGGTCGCTGGTCTCTACTAGAGTCCAGAAGATCCTCCAACTGGAGAGAGTTGAAAGCGGTCGCGAATGGAGTAGAAATGTAATAATTCTGGCAGACATGAGGGATAACACTGCATTTAAAACTTTGCTGCAATCATGACATGAAACTGATATGTCCTATTATCGATATGACCTAAGCTCAGACTTTGATAAAAGAAAAAAAATCTAGTGTATTGGGCTTTTTCTCTAAAATACAAACACAGAATGTGTATATAAGTATGATCAGTGCAAGCACAGCAGGCTTACTAGCTACTTACACGTCAGCTGGCATAGGCTCACATTCCTGGGCAAGGTCATAACATATTGTATGAGCATCTTGCAGCTCTTCCCGTTCTCCCCGCCGCTCTGCTACATGAGCTTTTAAAGCCAAGATTCCTAAACAGAAATACAAACACAGCATTATTAAAGCAAACCACTCGGTTCTTTTCCAAATTATCAATTTGAATACCAAGTATATGCATTCATACATTCCTGATATGCAATATACAGCAACAGTATCATTAAAAAAGCCTTAAAGGGGGGGCGTGGCTTCGCTATGGCCGCGAGCGGACGTCTGTTGTAAGGCTCCGGCACCAACCCCTAGACCAGCGACTATAGAACCTCTCCTAACACCTCCATTGTGAGCCATATGGGTCGCAATATGCAGCGGGGTTCTCGCTCGCAAGAACCGAAGGTCCCCTCGACCAGAAAACGAGCCATTGAGACCTTTTTTCCCAAAGCAGGGCGCGCTGCTCAGACGCCGTGTGGATCAAAGATGGCGTCGGGCAAGGAGAAACGGGCTCCCTCACTGCCCCCTTCCTCGCCTGAATCCCTGCAGTCGGCCCGCACTAGTGGCGGACGGGAGTCTCCTGATCACAGTGACATGGAGGGTGAGGATGCGGACATACCTACCTCGTTCCGTAAGTACTTTGCGCTCCTGCCCACTAAGAAGGACATTGCAGGCCTGTTCCACAAGCTGGAGTCTGCCCACAAACAGGATATGGCGGAGCTGCGGGAAGGCCTCCAATCTTTCCACCAGCGCCTGGACTCGCTTGAAAATACCATGCCCACGATCTCCTCGGCCATCGAGGAGCTGCAACAAGCTGCTCAGCACCACGATACAACCCTGCACACTATGTGGTCAATGATTGATGACCAGGAAGACCGCAGCAGACGTAATAACATCCGTCTCAGGGGTATACCTGAGGCCACTGGTACCCGGGACCTCCGGGCCACTGTTGTTGGCATTCTCAATACTCTCCTTGACCGTCCTGTCACCGAGCATATAGAAATAGACAGGGTACATCGTGTACCTGGGTTCTGTAACCCCAACGCCACTCGCCCTCGCGATGTACTATGCAGGGTGCACTATTATGTCTTCAAGGAAGAAATAATGAGCAAATCGCAGGCTGCTGGCCCTCTGGATTTTGATGGTGCACCAGATCTATCGAGGCGCACCCTTGCCAAACGGAGGGCTCTCTGTCTGCTCACTACGAAGCTACAGGAAGCTGGGCTACCGTATCGTTGGGGTTTCCCGTTCTCCCTCTCTGTGTGAAAGGACGGCAAGGTCCATTTCTTCAGGACACCGTCAGATCTGCAGGCCTTTGTCGCAGCCTTGGGCATACCAGAAGTCACCATAGAAGCTTGGCCAGATCCCCCCTTGCCAATTCTCACTCGCATGCCGAGCCAGGACCAGTGGCACATGGTTACCCCCAAGCCCCGCAGAGATCGGAGGTCCTCATTCAGACCCACTCCGCGTTGACGTCTCAAAGGTTCCAGTTGGCGGCTCGGCTCCCTTTGGGAAGGTTTATATTGACCCTGTTCTCATGCTGACAGCCTGCTGCCATGTTCGGGCTGATGTTTCAGAGGACAGTGAAGATTGAACGTATTGGGCCTGTGGCACGATGCGTCCCAGGGACGCTAACGCTATTGTGTTGGGGCACATGACTGTTGGTCATATCTTACTACCACCGGCTATATGAGATACTGTACATTTGTTATCTTACAGTTCCGTATCTATCTCAGGGTTCTATGTAATGTTGCCTGCCCTAGCACATACTAGTGCGCCACTATCCTTTCCATTCTGCACATGGAAGGCTATGCTGTTTTGGACTGTTATTCATCACAGGGTCATTTATGCTTTAGTTCTGTTTCAGTTAAAGGTTCTTTCATATTGTTATGCTATTATTGTGTTTCATTTGCTGGTCAAGGGGGCTCCCGGACCATGTCGCATTCCTCGCCCCCGTTAGACTGTGCTCCTACAGCCCCACATTGGAGCTGGAGGACCACATTGTGGGCTTTGTTCCCTCTCTTGAGCGATAACCTCTCGCTGGGGTTCTGTCCCTCAGTATGTTTTGGTTCTTATTATTCTCTTGCTGACTCTTCTCTTTATTTTCTTTTCCTCTCTCTCTCTCTTCTTCTCTCAGGTCTCCTAAGGGTATGTCCATTGATTATCTCGCTCTTCTCCTTACTTAGGTACTTATGGCGTCGGTGAACGTATGCTCCCTGAATGTTAAGGGATTCAAGATCCAAATTTTGTTCCTACAGGAGACTCATTTCCAATCCTCGGTTGCCCCGAAACTACCCACCAGACATTTTGCCCTGTGGCACACCAGTAATAACCCAGTAAAGAAATCTAAGGGCGTAGCTGCGGGGTTCCATTCCTCTCTGCCAGTCACGGTCTCTAAAGTTGTGTCGGACCCTGAAGGAAGATATCTCTTCCTACAATGTCTAATATATCAGAAGCCCTTTACTTTGGCTAACATTTATATGCCTAACACGGGTCAGAAGAAGGCCTTCGTGTCTGTCATGGCCAAACTAGAGAACTTCATGGTGGGGCATACTATTGTGGGGGGGGATTTTAATTTCGTTATTGACCCTACACTAGACTCCTCGGGGAAAACACATATTTCACTACCTTCCTTAAATATGGTACATAAGCGACTACGGGCATTGCAATTAGTTGACATTTGGCGCACACTTCACCCTACGGTAAAAGACTACACGTTTTATTCTGCCCCCCACGCCACGTACAGTAGAATTGACTACTTCTTCACGTCCCATTCTTTGCTTAGTTGGCGACCGAGCGCGTCTATTGGCCCTCAAATTTGGTCGGACCATTTTCCCGTCTTCCTTACTTTTTCGATGCCGGCACGTTTAAAAGCTCTCCCTCCTGGAGGCTGAATGAGTCGCTCATTAAGGACCCCCTTGTCTTGGACATCCTTAGATCTGCGATCCGAGACTTCCGGGCACACCACTCGACAGATGAAACCCTACCCCCTGTACAGTGGGAGGCACTTAAGTGCGTTCTGCGTGGTATCCTGATCCAGCATGGGGCTAGATTAAAGAGGGAGCGGGCACTGCGCATCTCTCAGCTTTTTACGACATTAGCAGATCTTGAAGTGAAACACAAGGCGTAGTTCTCCCCAAGGAGGGGAAGGATCCCTCCGTTTGTTCTAGCTATAGACCCATCTCCTTTAATTAATTTGGATATGAAAATATACGCAAAAATTATCGCCAACAGACTAAAAACCCACATCCCCTCCCTGATCCATTTAGACCAGGTGGGCTTTGTCCCTTCCAGGGAAGCCCTAGACAACAGCTCCAAATCCCTCACTCTCATGGCCTATGCACGTGCCCATCACATCACGCTTTGTCTCCTGTCGGTGGACGCAGAGAAGGCCTTCGATCGCCTCAGTTGGACTTTTCTGTCGGCCACCTTACAGCAGATTGGCATTCCCTCTAACCTATTGAGTAAAATCCTAGCCCTCTATCACACACCCACGGCCAGAGTCAAGATTAACGGCATATTGTCCGACCCCGTCACTATCAACAATGGCACCAGACAGGGTTGCCCGCTTTCCCCCTACCTTTACATCTTTGCGATGGAACATCTGGCATCTGCCCTGCGCTCCAACCCTGATATTTGTGGAATTGGAGGTAGAGAATTTAAATTAAGCTTATACGCTGATGATCTCCTTCTTTATATCACTAATCCCCTGATTGCTTTTCCCTCCCTGATGAAAGAATTTCAGATATTCTCCTCCCTGAGCAACTTTAAAGTTAATATGCACAAGACTGAAGCCCTCAATGTTTCCCTGCCCCAAAACAGTGTCCTTGAGCCAGTCCTTCCCATTTGTGTGGTCCACTCATGGCCTGAAATATTTGGGGGTCAGGCTCTCCTTGCATGGGGCGGCTGTATGAGTTGAATTATGTACCCTTACTCACGTCTATACAGCACAAACTTAAGGAGTGGTCCCGGTTGAGTCACTCTTGGTTTGGTCGGTTGGCGCTATTTAAAATGGACATATTGCCCAGGCTCCTTTATGTGTTTCAGACGGTCCTGATTACAGTGCCGAATACATTTTTCTGTATACTACGATTTATCTGGTCTAATTCGGCGGCTCGTATACGGTACACGGTCCTGGTTCGTCAGAAGCAACACGGGGGAGTGGGCTTACCCCATATTGAAATGTATTATAAAGCTGCCCTGCTCACTAGACTAATCGACTCAATATCCCGTTCGCAACACAATCTAGGGGTACAGCTGGAAGCGCTGATATCGCCCATCTCTCCCTCCTCCCTACCGTGGATCGACCCGGCATTCCGTCCAGCACCGGGATCCCTCTCCTGCTGTTTGCCCCCACTACTCAGAGCATGGGATTTACTACTCAAAAGGGACTCCTTTTCCTCTTGACCGGGGCCTCTGACGCCGATTATGGGCAACCCAGAGTTCCCCCCAGCTAAACAGAGGGAGAAGTTTCTGGGATGGCGGGAAGCAGACTTCACTCCCATCTGCTCGGCCCTCACGGCGGGGGGCTTGCGCACTCTTTCTTCAATGCTGGAAACGTTCCCTCCGTTACCGGGGCGCTGGTTGGAATATTTCCAACTCAGGGACTTTTATGCCAATCTGGCCAGACGCGCTGACTTACACAGGGAATTGTACCCGATCGAGAGATTATGTGTAGATACTGATCCTCCTGGACGAACCCTATCGACTATATATGACCTACTGCTACGACTCTCATTCTCAGACGTACCCAGCTTTTTTTCTGACTGGGCAAGGGACCTGTCATGCACCTTTTCCCCTTCGGACATTGACAGATCGCTTGCTTTCACGCACAAAACTTCGATAGCCAGTAGAACCCAGGAGCGCAATTTTAAAATCCTGTCCAGATGGTACTATTGCCCGACCCGTCTTCGAGTCTTCTACCCACAGGCTTCCGACCTGTGCTGGAGGTCCTCTTTGCAGCCTGGCTCCATGTTGCATATATGGTGGAGTTGTGCTGGAGTTTCCAAGCTCTGGTCCTCCATCTTCTCCACTTATGAGACACTGACGGGCGTGGAAGTGGAGGGTACACCACAGCTGGCCCTTCTCTCCATGTTCCAGGGCTCCTACAAGTCAATCAAAAAAGGCTTGCTTCGATTTTGTGTACTGGCGGCTAGGGCGGTGATACCGAGGCATTGCAAATCCTCTGAGTCCCACCATGAAGGAATGGATTGATGAGATGCAGTCTCTCTGTAGGACTGAGGAACTTACAGCCAATCTCTATGATCGCTACTCCCAATTTTATGAGGTGTGGGGTGTATGGATACACTTCTGTACCACAGCTGCCTTTTGTGAACTACTTGCTAAATGATTACACTGGCTTTCTCCTAAGAAGGTAGTTAGGATACCCGGATGAGTCAGTGAGAGAATGGGCATACCCCCTCCTGCATCAGTATTAATATGTACTTGATATATATGCTTGGCTACCCTCTCTTTCTCTTCTTACCTTCTCTTTTCCTCTCCTGCCTTTTTCTTCTTTCCTATTTACTTTTTCTCAGTCTCTGCACTTCATGGTACAGATTATGAAGTGTGTAATGTGCCTGGTACAGTGCTATGCCGAAGTACGCATCATCACCTTTATGCCATCTTGAGAGGAGGTTAACTCTATATGCAGATTATTTGCAGAAGCTATGGGAACCTCATGGTGCGTACCTACTTGATAGTACAGCAACATTTGCTATATCTACACTGTGCCTGCCTGTTGTACTTCGCTATTGACCAGACGTGCAGATTTTGTATTTGTATTTCCTGTTTTATGTCTGTGACTGTTGTCTGTATGACTTTCTCCAATAAAAACTATCTTTAAAAAAAGCCTTAAAGAAAAACTCTGGTCAAAACCTTTATTAACCCTTGCAGTGTAGTTACCCACGCACTGTAAGTGTTAACTGCTTGTTTTTGTCTAGGTGCTAAAAACAAAAACATTTTTATACTTGCCTAAAGCTCCGAGCCGGCTTCTGCTTCTTTGGCCTCTGAAGCCTGTCTTCTCCTGCATGCAGCCTTGGAATGTTCCTCAGCGTCCTCACGTCTATACGCAGTGTGATGATTTAGGGGACCTTAGACCATTGCAGAGGAGGGGGGAGAGATGCTGGAAGGAAGAGCCAGCTGGCTCCATGATTCAGAGTATAACCATTTTTTTTTTCCTTTGCGAGCCCAATACAACTGCAGGGGGATTTAGTAGGATGAGCGGCAAAATCACCTTCGCCGACCTCCCCTGTACAGAATGAACTCTGATCTGACCATATTTCATGTTACACCCTGAATATGGATGCAACATGAAACATGGCCAGAAAAGTAACCAGTCTTTTACAAAAAACTTCCCCTGTCATTATGGTTTTAGATGTAGCATTGCAATATTTTTACTGCAAACATAAACTACTTCCCTAACCACATAGGTGAGGGGTGAACAAACTAATTAGAATGAAGCAGCCTGTTATCCCATGCGACACGCCGGGAAAGCTCTTGTTTGAGGTGGCGGTCTGTCTCCTGACTAGTAGAGTATTGAAACAAGTTATATGGAAAGCCCCTTCTAGAGCAAACAGTCATCCAGCACACACTACAACAGTTCTACTTTCCTAATGTACAGGAGGTTTTCAGAGGCTGTGTGTTGCCTCCTACTGGAAGAAAATGTAATGGACGTGTCAGTTACACACAAGTAACGATTCTTGAGGTCTACTACTTCTCTGTTCCAGCAAAACGTGTAGAACAAATGTAAAGCAGATTAATCAGATTCCCAATTTTTTTTAATAAAGTCTTTATTTACATTTTTGCAAAAAAAAAAAAGAATATTAAAAAGGAACAAATTAGTAGGGATAACAATTTAGAAAAATAACAAATAGGTAAAGGAAGGTTCTATCACAGATTCCCAATTTGACACCCCTTGTGTGCTTTGTAGTGGCGGGGTGACTAGGGTGTTCTATAGCTTCCTCGCTTGTGTCTGTAAAAACATTCAGCAATATTCTCTGCCACAGCAACTAACTCCAGATACCGATCATTTTCTGACTGAGGAAGGTCCAAAGAAACCGGTGTTTGTTCACACGGTCCTCTGCAGCTCTCCCAATCATATCCTTCTGAAGGTGCCCATGCACCTTACAATTATCTGCAGATTTTCTGTGGTCAGATGGAAAAAGTGCCACAGATTGGCCCAGGTGGAGATTACTCCATCCACACAGTTAAAGCTGCCCACACACCTTACAATCATCTGCAGATTTTCTGTGGTCAGATGGAAAAGGTTCAACAGATTCCTCCATCTACGCTACACTGTGTGGATGGAGTAATCTCCACCTGGGCCAATCTGTGGCACTTTTTTTCCATCTGACCACAGAAAATCTGCAGATAATTGTAAGGTGTATGGCCAGCTTAAAGGACAGGGAGAGAAATGAAAGAAATAAAAGAGAAAGCTGAATAGAGAATGGTTCTCTGGGCAGACGTATTACCTGTCTTCATTGAGACAGCTTTAAACATGTACTAATAAACAGAGAGACAATCAGAGGATGCTTTATTCTTCCCTGACACTATTTATAATGTCTGATTATGGCAGACTCCTATTTTACCTTTTTGAAGGCTATACAAGGCTATGTGATCCTGTACTTATATTGTGAGTTGTTGGTTCATTTATTTCACCAATTATATATGTTTTAATCAATAAAGAATTGATAAGTAATCAGTAGATGATGAAGGTCAGCACAGCATGCACTAAGCATTAAAGTGGCATTAAACCCTCAGAGTTTTTAACATAAAACAATACTGTAATGTGTGGCTTACTGTAATCCATGGTAGTTTCCCTTCTCTTTGCTGCTCTTCCTTTTAAATCTGTATCTGTTCTCATGCTGGGCAGAACTTCTGTTTTGCAGCAGACTGCCTTGTCTCTGGAATGGATACATGGTGTCTGTGTATTAGTTTCTATAGGCTTGAAACCTGAGCCAGCACTACAGGAAGAGGCCCTGAGCTTAAAAGGGAAGTTCTCCCCGAGCATGAGAAGACATGAGGATTTAAAAGGAAGAGAAGGGAAACAACCATGGATTACAGTAAGGCACACATTACAGTATTGGTTTATGTTAAAAAATCCGAGAGTTTAATGTCACTTTAACCCTCTGGTAGTTACTTTATCAATCTCTACATTTAAAAACATGAAAGAGAAATCTTGCTAAAATAAAAGGATATAAAAAGTTAATTCAAAGAATGAGTGCACTTCTAAAACAAACAAAGTGTACTTATTCTTTAGGCCCCTTTAGGCTGATTTCATGGCTCCCTCCCTCCACGTGCAGATGAATATGTGCCACTTACAGAGGGCCCGATCTTGGTTGGTTGTTTGTTGACATCCTGTAGCGCATGTCGTCTCTCTCTCTCCTGGCCACGTCATTGATTTCTATGGTTCTCCCCTCCAAGTCAGGAGACAGAGGTAGATGTCCACCGCAAGCCCAACAAACAACCGAGGCCAAGCCCGTTGAAACTCTGTAAGTATTTATCTCTGCATGCGGCAGGAGCGGTGACGTTACCCTAAAGTTCTCTTGTTTTAAAGTGCACTTATCCTTTAACTTAAAGTGACACTAAACTCACGATTTATAGCTTAAAAATACATTCAAGTATCCTAACTACTAACAAAAATGTATCTTATTTGTGTATCACTCGGCTGTAGATCCTCAAATCATCTCTGAATTGGTGCTGACACTGTCCTTCCTTCTGGAGGGTGGATACCTTTGTTCCCCATGGTCCCTGTGTGTGTTGTAAAGTAGTCACCGCTCCAAGCTTACTCCGGTGATGGACTACAATCTCAATACAAATTAGTAACCTAAAGGTGACATTATAGTCTACCACAGGAGCGAGCTTGGAGTGGTGGCTACTTTACAACACCCATGGACCATGAGGAACAAAAGTAGCCACCCTCCAGAAGGAAGGACATTGTCAGCACCAATTCAGAGATGATTTGAGGATCTACAGCCGAGTGATACACAAATAAGATACATTTGTATTAATAATTAAGGTACTTGAATGCATTTTTAGTGTCACTTTAAACACTTAACAGCTCCAAATATGTAAACAACATCCTGTGATCTCCCTTTAAAGTGGAAACCCCCTAGGAATATTTACACATTTCCTAAAGAAATAAAAATTAATAGACTGATGTCCTGTTACTAAGAGGATCTGAGGATCTCCAGGTAAAAAAAACTTTGAAACGGATTCGCAAAAATATATATATTTTTTTAAATAGAAAACTTTTAACAGTGAGGCATGATACTAAACACAATGAAACATAGATTTTAGGTTTATATACACTTATGTACATTATGTCCTTGGAGGGCTACAGGTAAAACAGGCTGGTCCAGACTTCTCTTTGCCTGGCCACAGGCTATGATTGCTAACTCTACCCCCGGGTCATAGGCTCAGGCTGTATTCCGAGTCTTTACAACTCTCACAGCTGAGAATAATTCTCACCCCCAATCATTCAACTGGCAAATGTCAAATCTTCAGTGGCCAGGAGAAGCTCTGGCATTTGACAACTGAATATTGTGCTGAGACTTAGCAACAGAAGGGGTGGGCGTAATCTCAATGCCCTGTATGAAGCCTGACGTTAGTACTTGTCCTGGAGAGGATCCTGGATACTAACAGATACCACAGTATGTCTGTACTGTTACCACTTATGTGACTTTAAAAATGTTGCGACCCAGACAAGTTCACTTTAAAGTAAATCTAAAGCCAAAACCTTTTTTTAGTTTTGGATTGAGTACAGAAAACGTAAAACCAGTCAGGTTTTCTTTTTCCAGTCTGTGTTCCATTGGGGAGATTTCCACTAACTTCCTGTTCAGTATACACAAATAGAAGTAACAGGAAATGTCTCCAAAGTGTGGGAAGTCCCCTCTTAAGCTGGGTACACAAGGAGAGAATTTAGTCTGATTCAGCAGGAATAGGCTGAAAGTCGATCCTTTGGTGACCCTGTCCCCTCATCAGAAGTCCATCATTAGATCGAC
>NW_017307231.1:631884-645793 GCF_000935625.1 Nanorana parkeri | reverse complement strand
GGCGCTATATAAATACTATGTAATAATAATAATAGTGTGTACCCAGCTTTGATTGTCACCAAAATAAAATGCCCCCAGTGTAAGATTTATCTTCTTTTCCTGCCTGGGGACCCCTCAAAACTTTGGATCTTACCTCACTGATCACCAGGACATAGAGAGGGTGACCCTACTTAGAGGGTAGTCAGCAATAAAGAAAAAAAAGAAATGTTATCCCTTCCCTACTCTTTTCAAAAATAAGAAAATAAAGTTTGATTTTCAATATACATTAATCATTTACTCGATGATGGCATAATAAAGTAGCACACAATCTGGCTGTAATTGTGCCACTGACAAACACAGATGAGGCAGCCATTTTGACACACAAACTCCATGTGCAGTTTTAAGTTGTGTGAAAACCTTTACAAACTTTCTTTTCCTGGTGTTTGCCCTCATGGATGTCCGAGTCATTGGTTTCCGCTCTGCGTTTGCCACTGGTATTGCCATTCGGAGGTCCTGTCTCAGGAGAGGGTCCAGCTGGGGCTGAAAAACATTTCTTAGATTAGTGAAAATCCTCTCAATCAGGCTGTGAAATACAGTTTTCATATCACAAAAATATCTTTTATATAACTGGCTTGAAGCTCATTTGCACTTTTGTAGGTGATTAGCGTTTATTGTGGTATTGTAGAGGTGCAGTGATGATGTATATGTGTGGACATTTTCATGACTCACATTGCTGGCTTTCCTAATTCTTTTTATGGCTTTTTATTAGGCCTGAGCCCTACAAACTGAACATTTTCTCTGCAGGAAACTCAGTGTGACACTGGGGTCGGTTTGTAAAGCCGCTGACCCCCTCACTGTGAGTCATTGTTACAAGATCACTGAACACCAGCTCTGCCTTTTCAGGTCACAATACACTGTCTGGGGGGTTGCCACTAAGAATATTAATGAATAGGGGGAGAGAGCTCAGAGAGAGTTCATTTACACAGACTGCTTGCAGAGCACAGAGGCGGCCATTTCAAAAGGAGCCATGAAAAGATGAAGAGGACAGCTAACCAAAAAAAGTAAAGTTTCTGCATTCATTTACATCAACTGCATATGTCTGCTTCATGTAGATGCGGTGTACATCGCTGACATGTTTTTTTAAATACCTCCGCAAAAGGTGGAAATAGACTCCAAGCATATCTAAACCCAAAAACAAAAATGTCACATCAGTATGTAATAATGGTTTACCGGTCCTTAGATATGGTGGCTTAATTCCCCCCCCACCCTTATATCCACCTAATGATCCTGCCACTAACACTATAATAATACACTAATGTCTCCATTGCATCTATGGGGGCAACCATGGCTGTCATTCAGGTTGAAAATAGTAAGTCCCTCTGCACCCCTCACAACGCTCACGGCCCAAGTACTTGTAGTGGTGCTCGCAGTGACAATCACGGATGGCACCGTGCAACAAACAGAGGAAAGCAGAAATCACCAGCAGTCAGTAAATATCTTTGATCTCAATTTAATCGGACAAATCGTCAATTGTCATGTACAAAATAGCGACGTTTCGGGACCGGACAGGATCCCTTCATCAGGGCAACATCAATGGTTACATTGTCGCCCTGATGAAGGGATTCATGTACAAAATAGCGACGTTTCGGGACCAGACAGGATCCCTTCATCAGGGCGACATCAATGGTTACATTGTCGCCCTGATGAAGGGATCCTGTCTGGTCCCGAAACGTCGCTATTTTGTACATGCCAATTGACGATTGATCCAATTAAATGGACATCAAAGATATTTACTGAGTGCTGGTGATTTCTGCTTTCCACTGTCATTCAGGTTGGACGTCATACATGTGTGCTTTTATACATCTCAATTACATGGTGGATTGATGGAACTAGTAGTTTACAGAAGAAAGATGGTTTATGCTTCCTTTTCATCTCACAGGAAATTGTAGACGCTGCATTTCTGGCAGATCAAAAGTTATCGTCCGTACTTTCTGAACATGTTCATAGCCTGAAAAGTGAAAAGGAATGCGGCCACTACATCTAAAGACTGGTAATTTATATTAGTTTCACCTTTTAAGTTGCATTAGTAGTGAAATAAATGAACTTTTGCACAATATTCTAATTATTCGTGTTTCACCTGTATTACATTTCTGTTTTGGGGTTTATATATCCTTTAAAGTGTACATATTACATCATGGCACCAATCAATCTGCATGCTTTTTCAGCTCACTTTCTGTACTGGTGACAATGCTGTCACTGGGAGAGGAAGTCACATGTTGTGAACAGGGACACAATAGCATTTATTGTGGAGTGGAGAAAAAGCAGAATCTTCATAGGGGAGACTTCTCATCGCTTCCTGCCTATGGAAGAGGAGCTACACGAAATTTTGCTCAACTCCACCTCAAATAGGTATAAAAACTTCCACACGCTATCCAAGCAAAAAGAAAATTTGGATGAAATTTTAAAAAAATAAATAAATGAAGTGAACCAATATTTATTCCTTTGGACATTTATAGGCACAAACTTCCAAGATCCTGGGACTCTGGAAAGCAGAGACTGTCAGGCCTCATTCACACTAGAAATGTCAAACCTGCATTTATATACATTTAGAGGACATTTGTAAACACATATACATGCATGTGATGATTTGAAGGTCTTATTTACAGGGAGACAAGTACAGTACATGCATACAGTGTAAAATACACCTGGGAGCCCCATCTGGAGCATTTCTATGTTCATTGGATTGTATGGACATAAAACGCAAGTACCGGGGTTTGCGTGTGTGAGTTCCTGAACGTGGAAGTTTTGTGTATGGTAAATTACGCCCAATTGCTGGCAACTGTGTATACGCACATATAACCGCATACAGCAGATCCTATCCACACAATTCTATGAACACAAACGCATAACAGCTGGGGCTCCCATATGCAGCAAATATAAGTGTATTGTACACTGAACGCCCGTATGCCTGTATATGTGTCCATGTACATGAGCCCTTAATGGTATTATTCAAACTATCAGGGTAATTCACAAAGGAGTGAAGAGTTTGGAGAAGGAAGGAGAAGTGAACAATCTCAGACAACATAGATGATTTGAGTTCTCCAATTCAGCTCACTTTGCAGTTCAGTTATGTTGTCCTAGATTGTTCCCTTCTCCTGCCTTCTCCTCACTCTTCACCCCTTTGTGAATAACCCTGTTAGTTTAGCTGTGTTCAGTTTAGCTGGGTTTAGAGAAAATAGAGTGCTGCCCGTCCAGGGGCAGATTAGATACTCTAGACCAGGGGTGCCCACAAGGTCGATCGCGATCTACCAGTCAATCGCCATGTCCTCTCCTCCCGTCGCTTCTCTGGATCCCCGCTGCACTCCCCAGCGGGTATCCGAGAAGAAGTGAAGGAACCGGCGGCGGGGGAGGGCGGAGCCGCTGTCACAGAACTAATGCAGAGCGTGAGGAGTGAGAGACGCTCGGCCAGGATCTGACAGCCGGCGCCTCTCTCTCCCCTCACTGCTCGTCCGTTCTGTCACAGCGGCTCCGACACCCCCCCTCCCCCACCCGGCTGAAGTGCTCTTTGACTTCTCGTCGGATCCCCCGCTGCGGGAGAGCAGGGGGGGGGATGTAGAGGAGAAGCTGAGCCCATTTGTGCGTGGCCGAGCGGCAGAGGATCGGTACATGTCAGTAGTATGTACCAATCCTCTGTGCAGGACAAAACACTGGAGCGATCGGCTGATCACTCCAGTGTTTGTAAATAACTGGGGACACATAGTACTATGTGTCCCCAGTTATAAATGAATGAACAGGATGTGATTTACATCACCTCCTGTTCATTCATGAGTTTCTCAATGGGGAGAAGCACTCTGTACAGAGGCTCCTCCCCATTCAGAAACAGCTTGATAGTAAATATTTTCTGAATGAATGGGAAGCCTCTTTGCTTTCCATTCATTTAGAATAGAGGCTGCAGAAAAAAAGATTGAGGACTATGTGTCCTCAATTTCTTTTTCTATTTTAAAAGGGAAATATCAGGGGGCTTTTTAGACCCCTAATATTTCCCCAAAGCCCCCCCAATTAATTACGAAAATTTTAAAAAAATAAAAATGAAAATAAAAAAAAATTGTAAAAAATAAATTAAAAAAACGTTGTTTTTTTTCTTGCCTCAGGCGCAAAAGGAGCTGGCTACGGCTATGCTCCCGTGGTGCTCGTGCGGCTGCCGGCTGAATGTGTCAGACGCTACAGATGGAAAGGTGCAGGACACCCCTGAGGTACACACGGCAAGATGCTTGAAGTCCAGTGTGAAGTTTCCACAGTCTGTGTTGATTTGGGGAGCCATGTCATCTGCTGGTGTTGGTCCACTGCTTCACTAAGTCCAGGGTCAATGCAGCCGTCTGGAGCATTTCTATGTTCATTGGATTATATGGACATAAAACGCAAGTACCGGGGTTTGGGTGTGTGAGTTCCTGAACGTGGAAGTTTTGTGTATGGTAAATTACGCCCAATTGCTGGCAACTGTGTATACGCACATATAACCGCATACAGCAGATCCTATCCACACAATTCTATGAACACAAACGCATAACAGCTGGGGCTCCCATATGCAGCAAATATAAGTGTATTGTACACTGAACGCCCGTATGCCTGTATATGTGTCCATGTACATGAGCCCTTAATGGTATTATTCAAACTATCAGGGTAATTCACAAAGGAGTGAAGAGTTTGGAGAAGGAAGGAGAAGTGAACAATCTCAGACAACATAGATGATTTGGAAGTGTCAATGACATCGCCCACATTGCGATCGCCCGCACTCGGAACGCAGGCACATTAGTGCCTGCATTCCGGTCCAGTGCGATCTGCAAAAATAGTGCTCGCAGCATTTTTGCGGATCGCACTGGACTGGAACACAGGCACTAATGCAGGCGATCGCACTGTGGGCGAGGGGCCTGGCTGCGGTGCCATTCATTTCAATGTACCGCCACGCCCCTCAATGCAGGTGTTTTTTCGTTGGTAGATCTCAATGAGCTCATCATTTGAAACGTAGATCTCCAGATGAAAAATAGTGGGCGCCCCTGTCCTAGACACTGCTACTGGGTTTCATTTATCTAAATGCATTTCATGCAGGTAAACACGCAGTGTGAATGATACCATTAAGGGCCGGTTCACACCATACAGAACGTTCCAGAATGGTCAGCCTGTGGAACGCACTGTAATGCATTCCGGCCGGCTTCCTGTGTTCAGGGGCAGGAGGGGGAAGTCCATGGCACTGCAGCCACGCCCCCTGCCTGCAATGCGATCGCCCGCACCAGAACACGTGACCACGTTCTGGTCCAGCGCAAGCTGCAAAAATAGAGCTTTCAGCATTTTTACAGATTGCACTGGACCGGAACGCAGGCATTAACTTCAATGCAGCGCCATGCCCCCACCTGCAGGAAGCTGGCCGGAATACGATACTGTACGTTCCAGAGGCTGACCGCTTAAATAGAGCTTTCAGCATTTTTACAGATTGCACTGGACCGGAACGCAGGCATTAACTTCAATGCAGCGCCATGCCCCCACCTGCAGGAAGCTGGCCGGAATACGATACTGTACGTTCCAGAGGCTGACCGCTCTGGAACGCACTGTTTATGGTGTGAACCAGCCCTAAGGGTGCATTCACACCACAACTGGAAGGTACCCACAAGTCAACGGGTGGGTCCCTCGACTTGTGACTGTACCTTACAATTTCCTTCCAACCTGTTGCATTTTTTTTTTTTGCCAAGCTTTATGTGAAGTAACATGTCCTGAGTGGACATACTTCACTGTAATGGCTTGTGATGCGTTGCATTAGCGTTTGTTTTTGACACTTTGCAATGAAAAGTGGTAGAACATGCTCTACTTTTTTTGTCAGCACAACAGTGTGAACTGTCCCCACTCACTTTTCATTGCACTAAAAAAAACGGATGGTAGCGCAACAGATCCGGTGTGAATGGGGCCCAGAAATCATCACAGCACATGTGTGTAGAAACATCCTATGAACTCACGTATGTCACTGCCAGTGTGAATGAGGCCTTCGTACCTCAGCCTGTCACCGGGAGTCTTCTATCATAGAAGCCATTGGGCTGAAGCGACTTCCAGGGACAATCCGATCTACGTGTACGTTTGACAACGCGACTACCAAAAATCTGCAGATCCTATTTAATGAATGGGGTGTAGCAGCAAACACTGCACTTTCCCCATTTATGTACTACTTCCGTATTACACACACCACTATATTCCAAGGGTTGGCAACTCGGGCCCTCCAGCTGTTGTGGAACTACAAGTCCCATGAGGCATTGCAAGACTGACAGTTACAGGCATGCTGGGATTTGCAGTTCAAGCACAGCTGGAGTTGCCCACCTCTGGTTTGTACACTCTCCTTCGGTTCCTTCAAAAGAGTTCATAGAAAGCTGATGGAAAACCATCTGTATTATTAATAAGAAAGAATGTTATGTACATCAGTTGGATGATAATAATAATAATAATAAAGTGATATTTTGCATTGACAATGCACACTTGTACATGGAAGCTTTGATCACAGCACAGTGTGTGTACACTGAGAAGCAGGGACACTTCCAGGGACAGACCTCTCCAGCTTGTCCCTGGAAGTCCTGAACAGCTGCCATCACTGTGGTGTACTGGTGATGTGCACAGACTGCTCTGCTGGCATTGTATGACCCCCTGTGAGCTGCCCAGAGAAGCAATACGTCCGTTGGCCGGACAAGCCTTGTCTCCTCACCGGGAAGCTGCGGCGGTTCTGGTAACTCGTCGTACAGCTCCATCTTCAGCCACTTGGCCACAACAACACTGACTGAGCTCCTGCTCCTCTTCTCGCGAGATTACACACAGCGTCGGCCCTAGCAATGGGACTGTCAATCAACAACGGAGGCGGCCACATAAGACCGTAAAACCAATCACCTTGGACATGTTACAGCATATTCTTAACCAATAATCGCTCTCGACGAGAGGGAGCCCTGCTGCTGTCAGAAAATACTTATTCGCCCACTGGTATCAGACAGAATCTCTGCGTCCCCGCCCACGTCAGTACTCACTGCGCATGCGTACTTTCCTGTCAGGCGGACAAAAAAGGCCGTTCCCGTGACGTCATCTATATGAGACGCTGTAGTGGAGAGCATAGGGAGCATTGAGCTAGAAGCCGGAAAGGGGTCTTAGAGATCGGTATTAGATTGTTGATGAAGGCCGCAGCGGGACTAGAGGGGTAACTCGGTGACATAGTGTAAGCTAAGCAGGAGTAGATATATACAGATGGAGGGGTGGTAACAGGAAGGCGCACCTCCTTACAGTATATATGTCATTAGGGACATAGAGTTCATACACAACCAAAGGAGTAGTGCAAAGCCCGACTACGTACACAGTACTGGGACTAATGGAGGGGGTATAACAGGGACTAGCTGGGTGATGTAATACAGGCTATATAAACCTTTGTGAATAAATCCATACAGAGCCTTTGCTGCTAGTTGTGAATACATGTGTAAATTCAGGAAATTAGTATCAAGAGGCCATCGCATACTGGGCAGTAGATGTCCAGGAGTGCTCTAGACATGTATGCACATTGTTGAGTTGGGGGACATTGGATATTATTGTGTTCCTAGTACCATGTGAGTCTGGTGCTGCGCAGGCTTATCGGCACTGCAATGGCTGGCAGTATTAGGACCGGTGGATTTCCTGTCTGGAAGATTCATATTTACACCGAACTGAGGAGAAGGGATAGAGAGCAGAAGCAGGCCTTCGAGGAGCTCATCCTACAATGTAACTATAGCATTTCTTTATTTTGTGTGTTGATTGTCTGGAAATCTAATTGCAGTCGTCTGTTGAATCCTTTGGGTGTCCGTTAAAGTGGAAGTGACGAAAAACAGTAATTTCTTTTTTATGACAGAAGATTCTGTGTAAGTGGCTTCTGCCATAGAAGTTTCTTTTTTTTTTTCTTTTTTCTCTGTACTGAGCCACCAATGCGCAGCTTAGTGGCTCAGCAGGATTTTGGCCAAGAAGTAACCCCGTGGGCATGTTTGGGAGTTGTCATCAGGCCCGGGCCAATCAAGTGCCTGGAGAATCAGAACACAGAAGAAGACTTGGACGAAGATGGAAATGCTGGTGAGGGAGTAGAGCGCAGACATCACAGCGCTGGAGGGGATCACTTTGTCAGGTGAGAAGAAAAGCATGTGCTATTATGCAGTGCATATTAGCATGCTATGGCTAAACGCTCCTGCCTCCCTTCTTTTTATTATTGGCTTTCCATCTGGTTTAAATTATCACTGGGCCAATATCTCTGGTTCAATAACTCTGCACACAATGAGGCAGGGGCCCTGAGGCGGGGGGAACCTAGAATTAAGGTGACGCAAAACTCAGCAGTTAAAGTCACATTTTTTTGCCCTCCCCCAATGTTAATGTCAGCACTTACCTTAAATGATGTCTCTTAATCCGATCATCTTCCTCCTTCTTTCCTGTCCTTTTCAGCCTTCTCTCCAGCGCTGCGGCGGGTCTCCGATCCAGCGCTGACTCCTCTGTCCTTGCTGGCACTTCCTGTCCCACGATGTCTGCATGCGGGTGCACGCGTCCATAGACTTACCTTTGCGTCTCTCCTCGTCTCCTGGCCGAAAATCCGAACTGCGCCCGCCCCAAGATGCTTTGCGGCTGCCCGAGCAGTTCTGGATTTTCGGACAGGAGCGCGTGGCTAAGACGGGTAAGTTCAAACCGCTTTTAAAGCGTTTTTTTTTTTTTAAACTTCTTGCATATGTATACTGCCTGCTAGCAGTAGATATATGCAAACAAAACGGAGGGTTTAGAAACCTTGAAGTACCCCTTCAAGGTACTTGAATGCATTTTTAACTATTAACTGGGGGGAATTTATCAAAACTGGAGCAGACAAAATGTGGAGCAGTTGCCCATGGCAACCAATCAACATCTCTCTTCAGTTAAGATTTGAAAATGAAAGAGGGAAGCTGGTTGCAGTGCACAGCTGCTCCAGATTTTGTCTGCTCCGGTTTTGATAAATTCCACTCAATGTATCTTAATCGTGTATCAATCTGCTGTAGATCCTCAAATCATCTCATTGTCCCTGTGTGTGTTGTAGTCACCTCTCCAAGCTCTCTCCCGTGATGGACTAAAATCTCACATTTAGTTTACTAATTTGTATTGAGATTGTAGTCCATCACCGGAGTAAGCTTGGAGCGGTGACTACTTTACAACACACACAGGGAGCACGGGGAACAAAAGTAGCCACCCTCCAGAAGGAATTACAGTGTCAGCACCAATTCAGAGATGATTTGAGGATATACAGCTGAGTGATGCACAAATTAGATACATATTTGGTAATAGTTAAGGTACTTTAATGCAACTTTAAGGTTTAACTCCTGAGTTTAGTTTTACTTCAAGAAACCACCTGTGTGTGTAGTTTAATGAGCGTGTCAGACAAAAGGCCAAGGGTCTAAATCTTTTAATAATTAAAATTGGTTTATAGCAGGAAAACACAAAACGGCTGACTTGTTTCATGGGACATACTCCCCCCTTCTGTTGGACTCCTAAAATCATCATCACCAGGGATGATTATTTGATATGTGAGAGAGTCACCAAATGCCTTAATCCTGAGTAACCTAAAACGGAGCAGCATAGCGGCTTAGTGGTAGCACTTCTACCTTGCAGTACTTGGGGTTTTAGTTAATATGCCAGTCAGGACACTGAGCAAGAAAGCCAGTCAACTAGTATTTTCAGCAGTGGCAGACTCAATAATACTGGGTTCTCTTTTTCCCTGTTTAACAATTCTGTGATGGTAGGTTCACACTTTTGTGCTTTTGGGACAGTATATTGCACCAGACAATCCACCAACACTAAAATGCAGGTTATACCTGTACCATATTTGGCACAGTTTTACAAAGAAAACCCGTCACGCTATGCCACACATGCCCTCTGTGGACACAGCTGGGATTTTGAATGCAGTGACACTAAACGCAACTAAACTGAGGTAAATCCTAAAAATACATTCAAGTACCCTAATTATTGCCAATGCTGAACCTTATTTGTGTATCACTCGACTGTAGCCAGGTACCATTAAATCCTGACTGGGGTTCCTTTCCTCATTCCATCCCAAACTGGCTATAGATACACTTTAAAGGAAATATGAAACATATTCTCCTTCCTTATTATATGTTGACCTTATCCTTGCAAAAATGCTTGGTAAATCGCTTGTGCAGAATAAGACTGTATTAGGTGTCCCAACACAGGAAGTGAAGGAAATGCTGAAGGTGATGCAGCAATAAAATATTGACAGAGTTTTTGACTTTTTCTTTCTATACACAATTGCTGTGAGTAGGTTTTATTGAAATACGTGTATTTTCTTGTGTGCGTTGTTCAACAATTCAGCAAATTCATGCCATATTGTCCAGTGTGAACAAACCCTATGTGTTGATTACAGTTTTATTATGTCTATTTGACTTCCCTTCCTAACAGACATTTCCCACCACAAGTGCATTTGTTTTCTTCTGCACCTTGTCTTCTCAGTCATTAGATAGTTTGCTTACTTATGGGCAACCTATAGCACGTCCGTTCTAGGTTTCTAATCCCTCCGAGCTTTGCAAACTCTGCCCATCAGCTGGGTTCTCTGGATTTTACAGAAGAATAATCAGACAAATGATTATAAAAGTTATTGCAGGCTGATGCAACGTGCTCTGGTACTTTCAGCGAATGTATTGTGTAGCAAAGGTGTGATGGTGTGCATGGTTTAGATAAAATCAGTCAGGTTTCCAAAGCTGTTGGCTTTTGTTACCAATAACACTACCATAACAACATGTGTAACTAAACATGGTACAGTATACTCCCCGTTATCCAGGATCCACAGGGATTGGCAGATTCCGTATGAATGTAGTTTCTGGTTGCTTGAGAGTTGCTATTAAAAATAGGTTTAACTAATGCCATACCCCATACTATACTCTACTCTATCATAACATAAAACTGTGAGTACACAGGGATTTTTTTTTTCTGGCTAGATGAGAGTACTGGTTTGTTGAATATTGGATAAGTGAGAGTTTACTGCATATGGAAGTACAATTGTAATACCTAAACAGTAATCTTTTAGCAGATCTTTGGTTCTTTGCAGAGCTACAGCTGCCAATAGAATCTTTGGCATCCTCTGCATCACTTGTGTCTGTTTCTGGGTATGTCAGATCCCTGTACGTTGTCTGCTGTGTCCCCACCAGCTATTACTTCTCTTATGTGTATCCCTTTGGCACTTCAAGTTATATTAAAGGCAAACGTTTTGTTAGGTATTTTAGATACTGAATAAATCAGTTACAGTGGATGCTGCTCTGTGGGTGTTTAAAAGTTTGTTTCCTGCAGAATTAGTTGTTCCCCTGTGTGATGGTCCTGATATCCTGTTTTAGGGTGGCTCCTTTCCCATTCAGGGTCCAATGGAGCCACTCTTGTGTGTGCTAGTAAGCAGTGTGTGTCTCTACACAGCAAGCCAGGATGAGAGAGTTGGAGCTGTTTGAAAACATGTCAGTGTTGGGGCAAAACTGTAAAGAAATGCTTTGTTGGGCAATGTATATTTGTTTGCTATATATTCATTTCTGATAAAAGTTTAAGGGTTTAATACTACTTTAAGTAACCTTAATGCTAGTGACCTGGCACTTGGGAAAGGGAGGTATCCACGGCATACCTAATGTTTTTAACACCTTGTATTGTAACTAAATCTAGCCCGAGGGCTTGTTCACACCAGCTGCACTCAGTTGCGTTTTTTTTAAACGCATCCAAAATGCAAGCATATTAAATTCAGTGCTTTCCAGTCAGCCCAGTACACACCATTGTATTCAGTTCCAGTGCTTTCAAAAAGCACTGCAACATGTCCGAATGCATGTAACTGGCTCCTGAATTCCATTTTAATTTGTCCACTCAAGACCAGCGGCCTCCGTTTAGCAAATTCACTAAATTTATCAAATATGTGGAGATCTCTCACCAAAGTTAAAGCGGACCTTTTCCCCCTTTGACTAAAAATCACAGCAGCATACAACTCTGCATGCGAATACTAACTCCTCTTACATTCATTAGCTAAAAAAAATATATTTTTATTTTACTTAAGTAATTTTTTTCCACTTCCTGGACCTCTGGCACAAATTATGTAATGTGCCAAACATTGCATTCTGGGAAGGTTACATCAGCTGAGCATCGGTGGGAAATCTCATGAGATCTCAGGGAAAGGCATTCTCCTCCCCTGAGACGGTGCATGGTCACATGTCCTAGCCACATGTGACAAGAGTTCCAGGAAGTAAACAGAGCTCTAGTAACCTGCCCTTAGTTAAAATGGCCACTGTCAGAAGACTGTGGAAGCAAAGAAAAAGAAGGTATGCAAAGAATACAAAGCCGGCAATTATGTAGAAGTATGCGTTTGTAGATTGTCATTACTAAACCTTTCTAAAGGTGCCTTTGTTGTTATTGTGACGGTATGGGTAAAGTTCCTCTTCAGGAACTCTAGTAATTTACTACTGCAGCACAGTAATGTAGTTAAAGGAGAACTATGGGGTAAGTGAATTACACTCATCTATATAGTTAGAGCCAACATGTGACATTGAAACTGTCGGATGTCGGCTCTGTTGAAGTCAGCGAAAACATTCTGCCGCTCGCTCACTTCCTGATCATCTCCCTGCAGAGAGTGGTGACTGCCAGTCATGGCTCCCTGCAGGGATTCCCCCCTCTCTGAGCCTCCAGCACTGAATGAAGGGGCGGGCATAGCTGGCTTTGCCTCTAGATAAGCAGAGCCTACTGTCAATCAGCAAACTGGGTGGATCTCGCATTATTGTCGGTAACCGTCCCAGCTGCGGCGCTCTATGCTGAGGTTTGGGTCACGGGAGGACTTTGGCATACGTCCTCCAATGACCAATAAGAGAACCATAGTTCTCCTTTAATAAAATGTGTAATATTTACAAGTATTTGGTTTGGAAATAAAGGGGGCATTAACTTAAAGTGTATTTGGGGCAAAGTAAAATAAATAAATGCATAAAATATTTATTTAGTACATCTGTGTAATACATACACATTTCCCTAAGTTTCTCTTTCTGAAGCATTGCAAGTACTACCCGAAAGCAATTGCGTTTCTAACATCCTGTATGATCTGACAACAAAGTGCCTCTGGTGCACTATTCCAAGCAGTGTTCTCATAACTGCCAAGCTCTTTTCCCCAGTCATCTTCCAGGACAGCCATCGAGATATAGGCTCCGCCTACCTGCAACAGGAAACACACCAACCACATTAAATAAATAGAATCCTCCTGCCATCCCAAGTCGGTTTTTTTGTGTTTCCGCCGGCTACACAGGGACATCGTAATGTTTGTTGTTTTCAGGGCTCATGTTTGTTTGCCTTAGGGCTGAGCCTACCCTGCTATGCGTCGGGACCCACTCCAGGATTACCTGCTGCGGCGCATGCAGGGCTTCCCTATCGGACCCCCATCCGATTCTTGGCCAAGGTTCCCTTCCATCACTCAGGGAAGGCAACCATCCTCCTGCACGTGAGCTGGCGCCAGATGGTGGCCCCCCCTGGTGTACAGCAGTAGCAAGCTGGGGGTGAGAATGCTGACCCAGGGTTGTGGACTTTTGTCTGGCAAAGACAGGGCAGCATTGGAGAGGTACAGGGAGGCTGGAGGAGTCCAGGGGTCCCGGCTACCTTGGCAGAAGGGGGCTCTTACCTGATGGTATGGAGAGTAAGGTCAGCCTGCGGCAGTGTAGAGGTGTGGGCCTCGCGCGGCGGGCTGCGGTGTCTCTTCGCCCCTTGCTGTGGTGGGAGCAGGGGCTATGTCCTGGCCGGGAATCCGGCGGGTGACGTCACTGTAGAGCGCCGGCGTCGCCTGGGATACGCGCCGCGTGGTCCGAGCGATGGCGCGCTTCCGATGCGACACTTCCGGGTTTCAGAGGCTGCCTCACGCTGGAGA
>NW_017307231.1:629591-630690 GCF_000935625.1 Nanorana parkeri | reverse complement strand
GCGGAGGCTTTGCTCAGGAAAGGATGGGAATCGGCGAGTACTGGGTTCAAACCGTGTCTGGCTATTACTTGTGTGGCCAGGACTTTGGGGGTATGGCTGAATCAGCTACAAACCCACCTGGAGTCTGGTACGGATCATGACCAGTTGCTAGGTTCCCTCCCGGTACTGAGCAAGGCTGCCGCTTATATTGCGGACGCCTCGGCTGAAGCTGTCAGGTATTCTGCTCGGACTACAGCTTTGATCAACTCCTCCAGGCGGGCGTTGTGGCTCAAAACTTGGTCTGGCGATGCAGCTTCTAAAGCGAAGCTCTGCGGGCTACCTTTTAAAGGTGACTTGCTCTTTGGGCAAGAGCTGGAGGCAGTGCTGGATAGGTCCGCGGATAAGAAGAAAGGCTTCCCACTGCCGCCCAAGCAGCAGGGGAAGAAGTTTTTTCGTGCCCAAAGGGGGCAGAATTTCCGCAAGGACAAGAGGGGCTTCTATGGCAAGAAGCAGGACCAATCTAAACCATGGGCTTTTAACAAAGGGAAGTCTAAAGGCAGTTTCCTCTTTAACCCCCCTCAGCAGCCCAATAAATCGCAATGACCGGTTGCTCAGGATGGGAGAAAGATTGGGGGAATTCTTCCCACTCTGGGGGAAGCTGACCAGCAACAAATACATTTTGGAGCTGGTGCTGCACGGCTACAAGATAGAGCTGACAGAGCGGCCCCCGTCGAGGCGTCTGATTACTTCCCTGTCCAAAGACCGGAGGAGATCAGAGGCAATGACGGGGGCCCTTCAGGAGCTGTGGGACCAGGGAGTCATTATGAGAGTGGCGGCTTCGGAGGAGAACAGGGGGTTTTACTCGCACATCTTCTCCAGGATAAAACCTTCAGGGAAATGCAGACTGATTCTCAATCTGCAGCCTCTCAACAAAGTGGTACTATACAAGAGGTTCCGTTTTTTTCAAGCGGAGAGTGGCTGGCCCCAGTGTCGTTCCTAGCGACTATAGATTTGCGAGACGCATATTTCCACATAGCGGTAAGGCAATCGGCACAAGATCTACTGCGGTTTGCAGTAAAGGGCCCGGCAGGCGTCCTGCACTTCCAGTACAGGGCTCTGC
>NW_017307231.1:618155-623441 GCF_000935625.1 Nanorana parkeri | reverse complement strand
GTGGGCAGAGAGAGCTGGTGCCACTCCGGAGCAGATCTGCATTACCGACCTGGATTTAAATGCGGCAGCAGAGCAGGCGTTTGGGAGAAAGGTGCTCCAAGCCGCAGTCCCGCCCTAAGTGGGTAAGTTCTTGTTTATCCTCTCGTAAGCTGTTCTGGAAGACGAAGGGGAAATTCAGAGTTAGACTTACCGGTAACTCTCTTTCCTCTAGTCTTCCAGAATAGCTGGATTCCCGCCCTTGATTATGTAAGTGGTGGTGAAATGTGATTTCAATGTGATATCCTGTTGTGGTTTTGGTTCCTGTCATTACATGGTCTTCCTATGGTTCTCGATACAACTGAGGAGCTAGGAGAGAGGCGGGCCTTTTAAAACAACTAGGGGGTGACGTGCTTCCTGCTAAAAGGGGCGGAGCCTATCTCTCTAAGCTGTTCTGGAAGACTAGAGGAAAGAGAACTCTCTTTCCGGTAAGTCTAACTCTGAATTTTTTATTAAGGAAAACAGAATCCAAACCCACATGGCCCTGTGTGAAAAAGTGTTTGCCCCCTAAACCTAATAACTGGTTGGGCCACCCTGCAAGAACTGCAATCAAGCATTTGCGATAACTTGCAATGAGTGTGTTACAGCGCTGTGCAGGAATTTTGGTCCACTCATCTTTGCAGAATTGTTGTAATTAGGCCACATTGGAGTGGCCTTTCATGCTCAAAGTCTTAATTTTGTTTTTTTTTCAGCCATTCAGAGGTGGACTTGCTGGTGTGTTTTGGATCATTGTCCTGCTGCAGAACCCAAGTTCGGTTAAGCTTGAGGTCACGAACAGATGGCCGCACATTATCCTTCAGGATTTTTTGGTAGACAGCAGAATTCATGGTTCCATTTATCACAGCAAGTCTTCAGGTCCTGAAGCAGCAAAACAGCCCCAGACCATCACACTACCACTACCACCACCATCACCACATTTTACTGTTGGTATGATGTTCTTTTCATCTGGCTTTTCAATGGGGCACATACCTTCCAAAAAGTTAAACTTTTGTCGCATGAGTCCACAGAGTATTTTCCCAAAAGTCTTGGGGATCATCAATATGTTTTCCCCAGTCATCTTCCAGGACAGCCATCGAGATATAGGCCCCGCCTGCCTGCAACAGGAAACACATCAACCACATTAAATAAATAGACTCCTCCTTCCATCCCAAGTCAGTTTTTTTGTGTTTCCGCCGGCTACACAGGGACATCGTAATGTTTGTTGTTTTCAGGGCTCATGTTTGTTTGCCTTAGGGCTGAGCCTACCCTGCTATGCGTTGGGACCTACTCCAGGATTACCTGCTGCAGCGCATGCAGGGCTTCCCTATCGGACCCCCATCCGATTCTTGGCCAAGGTTCCCTTCCATCACTCAGGGAAGGCAACCATCCTCCTGCACGTGAGTTGGCGCCAGATGGTGGCCCCCCCCTGGTGTACAGCAGTGGCAAGCTGGGATGTGAGAATGCTGACCCAGGGTTGTGGACATTTGTCTGGCAACGACGGGGGCAGCATTGGAGAGGTACAGGGAGGCTGGAGGAGTCCAGGGGTCCCGGCTACCTTGGCAGTAGGGGGCTCTTACCTGATGGTATGAAGAGCAGGGTCAGTCTGCGGCAGTGTGGAGGTGTGGGCCTCGCGCGGCGGGCTGCGGCGTCTCTTCGCCCCTTGCTGGTGCTGTGGTGGGATCATAGGCTATGTCCTGGCTAGGAATCCGGCGGGTGACGTCACTGTAGGGCGCCGTCGTCGCCTGGGATACGCGCCGCGTGGTCAGAGCGATGACGCGCTTCCGGTGCGACACTTCCGGGTTTCAGAGGCTGCCTCGCGCTGGAGACGCATAAGAGAGGAGGCTCGGTTCCCACATGGTCACAGTAAACGCCGCTCGGCCACGACTACTTCAGCTGTACACCATCCATACCGACCTAGACCACATAAGGCCGGTGGGGACGTCAGGAGCGGGCCGATAGCGTGGTCGGCAGTGAGCTGCAAGATGCCCACAGATGCCGGACCGGGTGCTGCTGCTCCAGATCTGGGAGAGCAAGGCACAGGCGCTAAGGTAGGCGAGTTTTTTATGGAAATTCTCCCCTTGCCTTTACCCGCTTGCATTGGGGGCCTGTTCGCAGGGCAAGCTGGGTAGTGTTATGTATAGAATGGTTTGCATGCGGGCAGAGCACCGGCTGATGGCATCACTCTTGTCGTACGCAGGTCAAAGCCACGGAGGATAAAGCCCTCGCTGAAGCAGGTTGCTCTCGCCCAAAAGGGAAGAAGTGTGCCTCTTGCTTTGCAAAAATGTCAGCTTCGTGGTCCAAACCCTTGTGCAAAGTGTGTTTAGAAAAAATAGTGGCTAAAGAGTCAGCCGGAATGTTTAAAGGGCTTTTGGACTCAATGAGAGAGGAAATGGTTAATACATTTCAGTCTTTCAGGTCGGCGCTCCAGACCCCAGTGAGTCCACTAGTGGAGACTAGTTTACCGGGTACTTCGGGGGCAGGTGGCTCTACGGGATACACAGAGAGCATAGTGAGCAAGCAAGCGGCCAGTGAATCCTCGGGATCTCAGGATGAGTCACAGGATCACGATGAGTCGGAAGGAGAGTTGCGTAGCAGTTCAGCTACGAAATTCCTTTTTCCATCATGTGAGACAGATGAGCTGTTGAAAGCCATAGGGGATACGCTGGATATTAAGGAAGAATCCACTGAGCTTTCGGTGCATGACAAACTATATAAGGGGCTCCAGACAAGGAAAGGACGCACCTTCCCGGTCCACAAATCACTCTCGGACATGATCCAAGTGGAGTGGCAGCACCCAGAAAAGAGAATGTTTTTTTCTGCTGGGCATAAACGCAGGTTCCCTTTTGCGGAGGAAGATGCAGGTCTGTGGGACAAATGTCCTAAGATAGATGCCTCTTTAGCGAAAGTCTCTAAAAAGACTGACCTGTCTTTTGAGGATATGGGGGCTTTGAAAGACCCTATGGACAGGAAAGCGGAGGCTTTGCTCAGGAAAGGATGGGAATCGGCGAGTGCTGGGTTCAAACCGGGTCTGGCTATTACTTGTGTGGCCAGGACTTTGGGGGTATGGCTGAATCAGCTACAAACCCACCTGGAGTCTGGTACGGATCATGACCAGTTGCTAGGTTCCCTCCCGGTACTGAGCAAGGCTGCCGCTTATATTGCGGACGCCTCGGCTGAAGCTGTCAGGTATTCTGCTCGGACTACAGCTTTGATCAACTCCTCCAGGCGGGCGTTGTGGCTCAAAACTTGGTCTGGCGATGCAGCTTCTAAAGCGAAGCTCTGCGGGCTACCTTTTAAAGGTGACTTGCTCTTTGGGCAAGAGCTGGAGGCAGTGCTGGATAGGTCCGCAGATAAGAAAAAAGGCTTCCCACTGCCGCCCAAGCAGCAGGGGAAGAAGTTTTTTCGTGCCCAAAGGGGGCAGAATTTCCGCAAAGACAAGAGGGGCTTCTATGGCAAGAAGCAGGACCAATCTAAACCATGGGCTTTTAACAAAGGGAAGTCTAAAGGCAGTTTCCTCTTTAACCCCCCTCAGCAGCCCAATAAATCGCAATGACCGCTTGCTCAGGGTGGGAGGAAGATTGGGGGAATTCTTCCCACTCTGGGGGAAGCTGATCAGCAACAAATACATTTTGGAGCTGGTATTGCACGGCTACAAAATAGAGCTGACGGTCTTTTGGACTCAATGAGAGAGGAAATGGTGAATACATTTCAGTCTTTCAGGTCGGCGCTCCAGACACCGGTTAATACACTAGTGGAGACTAGTTTGCCAGGTTCTTCGGGGGCAGGTAGCTCTACGGGATACGCGGAGAGCACAGTGAGCAAGCAAGCGCCCAGTGAATCCTCGGGATCTCAGGATGAGTCACAGGATCACGATGAGTCGGAAGGGGAGTTGCGTAGCAGTTCAGCTACGAAATTCCTTTTTCCGTCATGTAAATGCAGACTGATTCTCAATCTGCAGCCTCTCAACAAAGTGGTACTATACAAGAGGTTCCGTATGGAATCGATCTTTTCAATCCGAGAGTTGCTGGCCCCAGGGTCGTTCCTAGCGACTATAGATTTGCGAGACGCATATTTCCACATAGCGGTGAGACAACCGTCACAATATCTACTACGGTTTGCAGTAAGGGGTTATTCCATATTTGGACGACCTTTTGTTTTTTGCCCCGTCAGAGCTGGTGCTCCAACAAAAACTGGAGCTGGCTATACTGCACTTGGAGAGTTTGGGTTGGTTGGTGAACAGAGAGAAGTCACAACTGGTCCCCTCACAGAGAGTGAAGTTCCCGGGACATGACCATTACACTGCCAGAAGACAAAGTGTCGCTCTTGGTAGAGGAGTCGCTGAGACTCCAGTTACAGAGTACAGCTTCAGTCCGCTCGGTAATGAGAATGGTCGGTCTCATGACGTCGACCATCCCAGCGGTCACCTGGGCACAATTCCACTCACGGCCGTTACAAAATTGGCTGTTGAGGGTGTGGGGAAGTCGACTTCAGGACTTAGACAAGGGGGTCCGCATCACAGAGGAAATCAAGCATTCACTACTGTGGTGGATAGAGTGTCGGAACCTCTCAGTCGGCAGACTTTGGTCTCAGCCAACACCACTTGTGGTCACGACAGATGCCAGTGCCTGGGGTTGGGGTGCTCACTGCCGGGAGTACATTTGGCAGGCAGCCTGGGAGCAGGGGAGCCGCCTCAAGTCGTCAAACTGGAGAGAGCTAAAGGCGATAGAGCTAGCCCTCTGCCAGTTCCGAGATACGTTAGCCGGGCACCATGTGGCCGTGGCCTCGGACAACGGCGCGGCAGTGGCCTACATAAACAGGCAGGGGGGCACGCGCTCGCACGGCCTCATGCAGTTGGCGACGAATATTCTAACTTGGGCAGAGCACACCCTCCTCTCGCTGACGGCGAGGCATATCAAGGGCAGCCTGAACGAGTTGGCAGATTCGCTCAGCAGGACGGAGCTGCACAGGTCAGAGTGGTCTCTGAACGCAGGAACGTTTGCATGGATCACCAGCTTGTGGGGCTGTCCCGAGGTAGACCTCTTCGCAACAGCCGACAACAGGCAGGTGGAACAATTTTTTTTCGCTCACCAGGGACGACGGAGCCCTAGGGGTGGACGCTTTGGTGCACCCCTGGAGCTTCAGTCTAGGTTACGCATTTCCCCCACTGCAGTTAATCCCGAATGTGCTTCGGATGCTCAGGGGCGAACGGATGACGTTAATTCTCATAGCGCCATGTTGGCAGAAGCGGCCGTGGTTCACGACCCTCCTGGA
>NW_017307231.1:606121-617889 GCF_000935625.1 Nanorana parkeri | reverse complement strand
ACGGCACACTCGACTCGAGCATGGGCTACGTCCTGGGCAGAGCGAGCAGGGGCTACTCCAGAACAGATCTGCAGAGCAGCCACGTGGTCCAGCTTCCAGACATTCGTCAGGCACTACAGGCTGGACCTTATGACTCAACAAGACCAGGCATTTGGCAGGAAAGTCCTGCAAGCTGTGGTCCCACCCTAGGAGGTAAGATTTGTCCTCACTGATCCTCTCGATGGCTGTCCTGGAAGATGACTGGGGAAAACATGAGTTGATTACCTGATAACTCTGTTTCCAGGAATCTTCCAGGACAGCATATTCCCGCCCTTGGTGTGTATCCAGGTGGCATCTGAGGTTGGATGAAGGAGGGGATACTTTTGTACATGGGGTAGCCTTCGGTCCTAGAGGTTACTGACTTGGGATGGAAGGAGGAGTCTATTTATTTAATGTGGTTGATGTGTTTCCTGTTGCAGGCAGGCGGAGCCTATATCTCGATGGCTGTCCTGGAAGATTCCTGGAAACAGTTATCAGGTAATCAACTCATGTTTTCTGGCATAACGGAGACGAGCTTTTATGTTCTTTTTTTCATCTTGGAACTCTGCCATGCCGGCCATTTTTGCCTAGGCTCTTTCTCATGGTGACATCATGAACACTGACCTGAACTGAGGCAAGTGAGGCCTGCAGTTCTTTGGATGTTGTTGGGGGGTCTTTTGTGACCTCTTGGATGAGGCGTCACTGCGCTCTTGGGGTAATTTTGGTTGGCCGCCCACTCCTGGGAAGGTTCACCACTGTTCCAAGGTTCACCACTGTTCCAGGTTTTTGCCATTTGTGGATAATGGCTCTCACTGTGGTTCGCTGGAGTCCCAAAGCTTTAGAAATGGCTTTATAACCTTTTCCAGACTGATCTCAATCACTTTCTTTCTCATTTGTTCCTGGATTTCTTTGGATCTCGGCATGATGTGTAGCTTTTGAGGATCTTTTGGTCTGCTTCACTTTGTCAGTCAAGTCTTATTTAAGTGATTTCTGTTTTTTTTTCCCCTCAAATTCTTTATTTAAAAAAGTCACCAATGACCAAGCATGATCATTAAAGACCACATCCAAAGGCTAAAGTAATCTATAATCTTATTACATTTCTATTAGTGCACAGACATCAGGAAACGAAGATACAACGTAAATCATCCTGCGCCCCCCCCAAAAACATTATGAAAACAGATACCTTGTGAAATCTTTTTATTTTATTTTTTAAGAGTAATCAAGTATGGGAGGAAAGCAAAGGAAGAGGAAATACACCAAGGGGGGGGGGGGGGGGGGGGTAGACGGAGGAAAAGAGGACCGCAAAAGAGAGGGAGATTAAAAGGAAGGTCCCTTCGCCTATGAACCAGATGTACCTCCTCCGCTAAGCCCCTCAGAGCCCCTAAGCCCCTGTACTCTGAGGAATCAGCAAACAGATTCCAGTAAAACCAGGTTTGGGAAAAGGCCTCTGTTCGGTCCCTTTAAAGCTGTTGTCAGGTTTTCCATCTCTCTAATCTCAGATACTCTGTTGAGCCAGTGAACCATTGTCGGGGGTGTGGATTGCTTCCAAACACTAGGGATACAGGTGCCGCAGAAGCGATCTCCCATAGCTCTTCCTGGACATCGGAGTTAGTTCAAGAGAACCGCTGTGGGATTATCAGTTAATGAGAAGCCCATCAATTGGTGAACCACCCTTAGAACCTGGTTCCAGAAGGGGCGGATTCGCGGACACTCCCAAAAAATATGCAATAAGGTGCCTATGTGGTTCTGACAGTACCAACAATGATCTGATTGTTGTGGATAGCATTTTGAGAGGACAGAGGGCGTCCTATACCAGCGGGTCCTGATCTTATAAGTTGTCTCCTGATATCTGCTATATATGGACGCCTTATGAGCAAAGATCACAATCCTGCCAATCTCTGCCTAGGAAAACGTAATGTGGAGATCTCTCTCCCATTTACGAAGGAAATCTAAATCCGATAGAGGTAAAGTGTTCAATAGCAGTTTATAGACCAATGAAAGCGTCCCACGGACCATGAGGTAGGGATCTCAGAAAGTAGGAGAACTGTAGGACTCGCAAGGGGTCTAGACTAGGAACATGGCATTCCTCTGTAAGACAGTTTTCCAACAGCCATTGTCCAGAAACTGATAAGCAACATCTAGTCCGTTCGCCCGCCAATTACGGAAGATCCTCTCAGTGAAACCAGGGACGAATGCTGGGTGACCCATAACAGGAGTCATGGGGCGATATGGCACCTATTCAAGGACTCAGCAACGTACGCTGCTCTCCAACGGTGACTACACCCTTCTTCTACCCCTGTACCCCAACTTCTGTATATCCACTCCTCCCTTCTCTCCATTCTTCCTCCTCTTCTCCTTCACCCCGTCATACCCCCTTTTATTGTATCTTTTCCAGACCTTGCCTGTACAAGCCCCAGCATTACCTACACTCCATTTGTTTGGCTTTTATCCAGTTTATATGGCACGGAAAATCAGCTAGGATCAGAAGAGACATATTGCAGCGTACCAAATCACAGGGAGGCATTGGTTTCCCAGACCCGGACCTCTATTACATTGCCACTCACCTGGCAAGAGTAGTGGACTGGTGCAGGCATGATGAAGTCAAGTTGTGGGTCAACATAGAGCCGGGAGACTGCGGATTTCCCTCTTCAGGGAGCTCCATGGTTAGACTCATGTTTTGCCCCCTCTCCCCCCTGATTTTTGTACTTGCCCCCTCTCCCCCCTGATTTTTGTACTTGCCCCCTCTCCCCCCTGATTGTTGTACTTACCTTGTAAGAACCATTCCTTTGTCGTGCAGAAGGAACCTGGATATCCAGGGACTGAGAGTGGGGGGGACCCATCACAAACTGGCGGCATATGCCGATGATCTTTTTTACATAACTCAACCCCATGTGTCTACCAAACCTACTCTCGGAATTGCAGATATTTGGCTCCCTCTCCAACTTTAAAGTTAACTTACAAAAATCAGAAGCGCTGAATATGTCTCTCCCTTCATCGCTTTTTAGACTCCAGACGAATTTCACCTTTAAATGGGCGACTCAGGCTATACACTATCTGGGCACGTTTTGGACTTTACCCCCGTCATACCCCGTTTATTGCATCTTTTTCAGACCTTGCCTGTCCAAGGAATGTGAATGGGATATGCTCAGTTAAATCGGACCTCCCAGTATTAGATCGAGCCATACAAGGTCCACCTCGAATGGGCGTGTGGCGCTCTGGCCAATCCGGAGGCTTTGATGACAAGCCCCTGGTGACTCATAGAACCTGAAAGCCTATGGTTGTTCAGTCAGGCCCGATAACACGGGCATACGTGAGTCACATGGCCTAGAACTAGCAACATCCCTCTGACTGACCTATTGATTGCCCCTCTGCCCTCCACTCCATATAATTCTTCCATCTGCCATTTTTCTTAATGTTGCTGCTTGCAAACCTTTCCCACACACTAAGCATATACTACATTTTAATTTTCTGGGTTGATCTACTATGTATGGTAAATGTACAAATATCCTATACCATCATCACTATTCATTGTTGGGTTTTATATATAATATTGGGTCTGTTATATTGTCAAGCTTTATACGTACATGCATGGAATAGTACATTGAGTAAGTCCATTTTTCCATATACATATCTATATGGGCACATGCCTGCTTATACCTGGGTATATATTTCTATACACTTCCACTAACAAATATGGGAAATTGCAAACTGACCCCAATTCCATTGACACTACTGCTGTCAACAATTAAAGCAGCAAATACCAGCAGTCTACCACTAATAGTCGAAGTAGCCATTTTCAATCTCATTGGCACACAGGTGCCAGTTCCCCTCGCTTTCCCTTTCACCTCACCTCACCTCAGTTCAGATCCACAGTACTCTACAGCATAATTAATAACTAAAGTGAAAAGGCAATTAAAAAGAAAATAAAAATAACAACACTTCTATAAGTGAATTTCCTTTCCTTTACCGAGTCTGACTGCAGTCCACTATTATCAAGTGAGGCTTCAAGTCTAGGCACACTCTTTGTATAGTACATTTATATATATATAGATGGTTCATGTATTTCTCATACATTTTTTACGCATTCTCATACATTTTAATCCAACTATCAGTGTGAATAAGTTGGTGATTACAAGTATATAAATACAATATGATATGGGTCATGGGCATATTGATATTGTTTGCATATGTGTATATATAAAATGCTGACATTGGATATACATGTATATCGCTAAGCTATCATTCGATCCTTGTTCCAAGTAGGCGATAATGATTGATATTTTATGAATTTATATGTACTCTCTTATATAGATTTTGCTACAGATTCATCAGTTTTTAATCATCATTTTGAATCATGTTTTTGAATTTATTGTCGCATTTTATGTCTGATTATGATCTCCACTACATGACCTCAACCCCCCTACCAAAGAGTTTTACCATGAGTGTCCAAGGAATGTGAATGGGATATGCTCAGTTAAATCGGACCTCCCAGTATTAGATCGAGCCATACAAGGTCCACCTCGAATGGGCGTGTGGCGCTCTGGCCAATCCGGAGGCTTTGATGACAAGCCCCTGGTGACTCATAGAACCTGAAAGCCTATGGTTGTTCAGTCAGGCCCGATAACACGGGCATACGTGAGTCACATGGCCTAGAACTAGCAACATCCCTCTGACTGACCTATTGATTGCCCCTCTGCCCTCCACTCCATATAATTCTTCCATCTGCCATTTTTCTTAATGTTGCTGCTTGCAAACCTTTCCCACACACTAAGCATATACTACATTTTAATTTTCTGGGTTGATCTACTATGTATGGTAAATGTACAAATATCCTATACCATCATCACTATTCATTGTTGGGTTTTATATATAATATTGGGTCTGTTATATTGTCAAGCTTTATACGTACATGCATGGAATAGTACATTGAGTAAGTCCATTTTTCCATATACATATCTATATGGGCACATGCCTGCTTATACCTGGGTATATATTTCTATACACTTCCACTAACAAATATGGGAAATTGCAAACTGACCCCAATTCCATTGACACTACTGCTGTCAACAATTAAAGCAGCAAATACCAGCAGTCTACCACTAATAGTCGAAGTAGCCATTTTCAATCTCATTGGCACACAGGTGCCAGTTCCCCTCGCTTTCCCTTTCACCTCACCTCACCTCAGTTCAGATCCACAGTACTCTACAGCATAATTAATAACTAAAGTGAAAAGGCAATTAAAAAGAAAATAAAAATAACAACACTTCTATAAGTGAATTTCCTTTCCTTTACCGAGTCTGACTGCAGTCCACTATTATCAAGTGAGGCTTCAAGTCTAGGCACACTCTTTGTATAGTACATTTATATATATATAGATGGTTCATGTATTTCTCATACATTTTTTACGCATTCTCATACATTTTAATCCAACTATCAGTGTGAATAAGTTGGTGATTACAAGTATATAAATACAATATGATATGGGTCATGGGCATATTGATATTGTTTGCATATGTGTATATATAAAATGCTGACATTGGATATACATGTATATCGCTAAGCTATCATTCGATCCTTGTTCCAAGTAGGCGATAATGATTGATATTTTATGAATTTATATGTACTCTCTTATATAGATTTTGCTACAGATTCATCAGTTTTTAATCATCATTTTGAATCATGTTTTTGAATTTATTGTCGCATTTTATGTCTGATTATGATCTCCACTACATGACCTCAACCCCCCTACCAAAGAGTTTTACCATGAGTGGGAACCCCCCCCCCCCCCCACGTGACTCACGTATGCCCGTGTTATCGGGCCTGACTGAACCTGACAGCCATAGGCTGTCAGGTTCTATGAGTCACCGGGGGCTTGTCATCAAAGCCTCCGGATTGGCCGGAGCGCCACACGCCCATTCGAGGTGGAGCTTGTGAATTTCGTACTGGGAGGTCTGATTTAACTGAGCATATCCCATTCACATATCCTTTCTATTGGTTTATCCCCCTACTTAATGGGACAACGAGGAGGTTGAGGTCACGTTCTGAAGAAGGGGCGTGACCCCGGAAACGCGCCAACGATGCCACAATCCAGTGGCACACAGGCTGATTGCAGTCCTGAAACTGCTGTATCTTTGAAATCATCTATACACTTTGACCTACCATTGTGAGTACTCTTGCACTCCTATTCTGTGTCTTTTTAAAATTAAAAAATCATCTGCACTAGGTTGGGCGCCCTTCTGTCTCTTTTTTGTTTTCCAGTTTTACAGTTCCCCTGGCTGAAGTGGGGCAGCACCCCTAGCTATCTTGTACACATACCACTCAGCATCAGGATTCGTCCACAGCGCTTTGGCTTCAATATATTTCCTTGTCAGGCTTAGGTATGACCGATATGGAAGCTGACCTGAGTTCCGCTGGCAGCGGGAAGCCCCGCACCACAGCATTGAAAGTGTCCAGAAAATGCGCAGAAGGTTGTGGGAGGAAGGATTTGTAATAAGAGGCGGGTAGGCCGTCCGGTCCCGGGGACTTCCCATTCGGAGTAGAAGATAAGGCTACAGAGTTCCTCTGTTGCCAAAGGGAGGAGAGGGACTCGCTTTCCTCTACTGTCAGAGAAGGCCTCCATCTATCGCCGCATCTCCAGAGGATCGTGTATCTCTTCGACATCGAGGGCCGCAAGTTATAAAGGGAAGATTAAAATGTTTGGAATGTTTCAGCGATGTCTGAAGAAGTATGAAGTTTCCCCCCTTCCGGAGAGGAAATAGTTGGGATATAGTTTTAAGTCCTCTGCGTCCTAAGTGTGTTGGCTAAAAGCCTAGCGCACTTGTTGCCGTATTCTTAAAACGTCCGACGATTGCGCATAACCGCACGTTTGACTTTGTATAGCGAGTAAGATCTAAGGCGTTCTCTCAATTGGGCTAACTCCTGGGCTATCTCTCTAGAGTGTACTTTTATGTGCTAGCTCCAACTGGTGAATATGGGCCAGTAAATCATTAGCAGTGGCAAGTCTTGCAGCCTTCAGGCGGTGTCCATGTTTGATAAGTACGCTACGATTGTAGCACTTATGTGATGCCCAAACCATCAATGGGTTTTCAACCGAGCCCACATTGAGTTCGAAGAAAGAGGTCAATTCAGAGGCCACCTCAGCCTTAATCGCTGGATCTTGAATCAAAGATTCGTTAAGTCTCCATGAAGGAGGGCAAGGAGACCTGGGAGATATGCCAAGTGACAGAGTGCTGACCTCCGAGAGCGTAATCTGACCTATCCCTGTGCCAGAGATAGAAGGCAACATCGCATGTTTGATCCAAAAGAAATCTATGCGCGAATAAGAATCATGAACCGCTGAATAATAGGTAAAATCACGCTCTCTAGGGTGAAGCACTCTCCACACATCAAGTAATTGGAATTTGTGCAAGGTCTTACGGATTTGGTTGCGCTCAGCCAGGGACATGTGAGAAGCACCTCTGGAAGAGTCATTTGTGGGGTCCAGAACCAAATTGAAATCGCCACCCAAAACCAGCAAACCCTCTGGAACTCCTCCAACCTAGAGATTCTAGAAAAGCAATTTAGTTAACCATCTTAGGTGTGGATGCAGCGGGGCCTGACTGCAGATGATTCCCTGTAGAAAGCGATCCATGGCTGTATGAGGGCGGCCGGAGGAACGTCGTTTGTTTCTCCTTTTCCCTGGCGACATGAATCAGCGGGGCGGCTCTTAAGATATGCTGACAGGCTGTCTGTAAGAGCTGCTGGCCCGGGAGCTCCGTATCAGTGTGGCTTTACTTGTCCATGCCGAAGCCACGCCCCCTTAAGTGATTTCTTCATTGCGAACACGTGTGCCAGTAATCAGGCCTGGGTGTGGCTAGAGAAATTTAACTCAGGTGAGTTAAGTTATGTTTTAACGGGGGGCAAACACTTTTTCACAAAGGGCCATGTGGGTTTGGATTTTGTTTTCCCTTAATAATAAAAACCATGTTGTGTTTACTTGTGTTATCTTTGACTAATACATGCAAAACAATGACATTTTTTTCACACAACTGTATATACATTAAAGGCAATTCCTCTCACATATGAAATATTCACATGTTAATCAAGTCATTTTCTTTTTTTTTTAAAGATGCTTTTTATTGAAATTTTTTTGACCAGCAAACAAACGTCAATCGGGTCAACATAACCCAGGTAATTACACAACAGTTACACACTTTTCGTTGATCATATGATTACACGGTTACACAAGCTTTTTGATGCAATATTCAAGATTCAATACATGGTATTTACCTTCCAACATAGGTATTATACAACATGGGGAATCGAACACAGCCACATGCAGTCAACAGGGCAGGAAATACCACCATGGGCTGATAGGTCCAGGGTTGGGGGTCTTAAGGCTAAAGAAATATAGTACTATCCCACCCCCACAGTTGTGTTTGAGGAGGACAGCCACGGGTCCCCGATGCGGCCAAAACGTGTCGGGTTACCTCTCTGCTCGTACGTGAGTTTGTAAATGGGGAGTGCTTGATCCACCAGTCTTTTCCACTCGCTCAGGGAGGGAGCCGTCTGGCTACTCCAGACCAGGAGAATGGTCTTCCTGGCATAAAATAAAAGGAGGCGGAGGAGTGTCTGAGTACTTGAGGCCAATGACAGCTCCCCAAAGAGACCCAGGAGGCAGGAGGCAGAAGGAAGGGTTGCAAATATTGGGGAAGCCAAGGCTAGCCTCCATGAAGGAAGTGATCTCCGATCAAAAGGCTCTTATGATGGGGCATTCCCAGAAACAGTGTAGGAAGTCGGCCTCTCGCCCGCAGCGTTTAAAACAACGCGAAGTCGGGAGTAGGCCGAGTCTATGCATCCGAGCAGGAGTGTAGTAGACCTGGTAGAAGAATTTCATCTGGATCACTTTGTCCTTAGATGCTATCACAGATGACATGTAGCTGCTCTCAAAGTCTCCCCAGTCATCCTCCACCAGATGCGGGAGGACTGACCGCCATCTCTGCTTGCGGCTGTCAAACCTACCGGCTCTGTAGGACATAAGTTCCGCATAGTATGTAGAGATCAATTTTGACGAATCATCCCTTCGCAGTAGTACCTCCAGGGGTGACTGGGCTGGTGTAAAAGTAGTTGACCTAAATTGGGTACGTATTCCATGTAGGAGCTGAAAGTAGGCCAAAAAATCAGATGGGGAGAGTTTCAGCTCCTCCCTAAGCTGTGGAAAATCAAGCATCACCCCATTCTGAAACAAGTGAGACAAAGATTTAATGCCTTTTGAGGACCAGAAGGCGGCTCTGGGAGGGCAGGATTACCCCATAAGGGGGAGTAGGGAGAGTGGGACCATTGGGATAATGATAAGCGATTGATAACATATCGTAGAATACGGACAGTTACAGAGATCATGACAGCCCCTTGTTGCTTTTGGTTATGATTGACCACATAGACTACATTTTGAAGGGATTCAAAGGAAGTTAGTATGGCTGCTTCAGTTGCCATACAGGCGTTCCCAATCTGGGGGACCAGCCAGTCCTGGACCACCACTAGTTGGGATGCCAAATAGTACATGTGAAAGTTAGGAAATGCCCGGCCCGCCATCGAGCGAGAGAGCTGCAGCACCTCCAAGGCCACCCTAGGGGTGCGACCCCCCCCCCCCCCCACAGGAACCCAGTGCAAATAGAGTCAATTTTACGGAAATAACTTTTTGGAACATAGCAAGGGGCATTCGCTAGGATATACAGTAACTTGGGGAGGAAGTTCATCTTAATGATATTGACTCTTCCCATAAGGTCCAGTGCCAGGTTCATCCACTGTTTAGTCTTCAAATGAAGAGAGTCAATAGTCGGGGCCAAACTGAACCCTAACAGCCAGAGAGGGGCAACTGAACCCTAACAGCCAGATATTTAAAGTCATTCACCACCCGTAGCGTGGACATAGGATGAATATTCGCCACTGTGGCATCATCCAGGGGGAAAAGGACTGATTTTGTCCCAGTTGACCTTGAAGCCCGAAAAGGCTCCAAATACGTCCAATAACTGAAGGAGGTGGCATAGGGAGCCATTCGGTTCTGACAAATTAGCGTATCATCAGCATATAAAGAGATGCGCTCCTCCCAGGTCACGTATCTTCAAGCCATGTATAGACACAGACTCCCGTATCCGAATCGCCAGGGGCTCAATTGCCAAGGCAAAAAGGATAGGGGAGAGAGGACAACCCTGTCTTGTACCCCGAAAGATACAAAACGGGTCAGAAACTTCTCTGTTGATGCGCAATCTGGCCACTGGGGCGTTATACAGAATCTCTATCCAACGGATCATTTGGGAGCCAAACCCATATGCCTCCAGTACTCTCAGTAGATATGGCCACTCAACACTCTCGAAGGCTTTTTGGGTATCAAGTGAGATCAATGCTCTACCTTCAGTCGTGGAGGTTAGTGAAAAGTCTGCGGATATTCATCCTGGTGGAGCGGCCTGGCATGAATCCCGCCTGATCACTGCCAATAAGGGACAGAATGTGTTTATTAATGCGTATCGCCAGAATTTTGGCTAGGATTTTTGCGTCTACGTTAATTAACGTATGAGTCACGTTTAGTCGGATCCTTACCCGGTTTTAGAATCAAGACTATAAGAGCTTCTCTCATAGACGGGGGGAGTATACCCAGCCCAAATGCCTCGTAAGTGTCCAGTAAATGTGGCCCCATTTCTTCCATATAAGAAGCGTACCATTCTACTGGGAACCCGTCAAGCCCCGGGGTCTTCCCAGTAGGGAACTGGGCAACCGCCAACTAAATTTCGTCAGTAGTGAGCGGTTGATCCAGCTCCTCTAGCTTGAGGGGGCAGACAGGGGAGGGAGATCTGAGACAGTTCCCCAGCTCCGCGTCCGTGTATTGGGCTCTGGATGAGTATAAATCTCTATAGAAGGACAGGAATGCATCCATAATGTCCTGGGTATCAGTGACCAGGGACCCCGAGGGGGAGACAATGTGTGGAATAGAGGTAGGGTTGAAGTCAGGTTTAGTAAAGTATGCCAATAATCTACCCGCCTTGTTCCCAAACTCCAATATTTTTTGCTGGGTATGTAGCATTTTCTTTTTGGTTTGTTCCAGTAGGAACAAATCATATTTACGCTTTTTCCCCATCCAATCGCTTTAAGCTGATGAAGTGGGATCTAGGACGTAGGTGTTCTCAGCCTCTCCCATATCACCCTCCAATGCTAGTGCTACCTCCCCCTTGAGTTTACGGACTGCCCCCGTAGCGGCCATGAACGCTCCTCTAAGAGTGGGTTTGAAGGCATTTAAGGGAAGAGGAAGTCACAGGGGCATTGTCACTCCAGTAGTAGCCAATAGCCTGGGAACAGGCAGTCTCCACAGAGAGATCAGACAGCCAATGGGAGTTCATTCTCCACACTCTGGAAGAGAATGAATTGCCCCAGCTGAGCTCCACTAATAAGGGGGCATGATCCGAGATCCCCCTAGGGAGAAAGCGCACCCCCGTGAGCCTCGGAAGAATTGTCGGGTTCACAAATGCCAAGTCAATACTGGAAAGCGTCCTATGTGTAGCAGAGTGGCATGAGTAGGCCTTAGTGTCTGGCCACTTCCAGCGCCACACATCATGAAGCCCAATTCCCTGGATCCAGTCGGTGAAATTACTATTGAGTCACCCCACGCCTCCCATTCGGTCTAGTAGGGGGTTAGGGGCCATGTTAAAGTCGCCCATGATCATCAAGGGGGCAGTGGGCATGGTCAGGGCAGCATTAGTTATCGTATGGAGAATGTCCAC
>NW_017307231.1:574474-605878 GCF_000935625.1 Nanorana parkeri | reverse complement strand
CCCCCCCACAGGAACCCAGTGCAAATAGAGTCAATTTTACGGAAATAACTTTTTGGAACATAGCAAGGGGCATTCGCTAGGATATACAGTAACTTGGGGAGGAAGTTCATCTTAATGATATTGACTCTTCCCATAAGGTCCAGTGCCAGGTTCATCCACTGTTTAGTCTTCAAATGAAGAGAGTCAATAGTCGGGGCCAAACTGAACCCTAACAGCCAGAGAGGGGCAACTGAACCCTAACAGCCAGATATTTAAAGTCATTCACCACCCGTAGCGTGGACATAGGATGAATATTCGCCACTGTGGCATCATCCAGGGGGAAAAGGACTGATTTTGTCCCAGTTGACCTTGAAGCCCGAAAAGGCTCCAAATACGTCCAATAACTGAAGGAGGTGGCATAGGGAGCCATTCGGTTCTGACAAATTAGCGTATCATCAGCATATAAAGAGATGCGCTCCTCCCAGGTCACGTATCTTCAAGCCATGTATAGACACAGACTCCCGTATCCGAATCGCCAGGGGCTCAATTGCCAAGGCAAAAAGGATAGGGGAGAGAGGACAACCCTGTCTTGTACCCCGAAAGATACAAAACGGGTCAGAAACTTCTCTGTTGATGCGCAATCTGGCCACTGGGGCGTTATACAGAATCTCTATCCAACGGATCATTTGGGAGCCAAACCCATATGCCTCCAGTACTCTCAGTAGATATGGCCACTCAACACTCTCGAAGGCTTTTTGGGTATCAAGTGAGATCAATGCTCTACCTTCAGTCGTGGAGGTTAGTGAAAAGTCTGCGGATATTCATCCTGGTGGAGCGGCCTGGCATGAATCCCGCCTGATCACTGCCAATAAGGGACAGAATGTGTTTATTAATGCGTATCGCCAGAATTTTGGCTAGGATTTTTGCGTCTACGTTAATTAACGTATGAGTCACGTTTAGTCGGATCCTTACCCGGTTTTAGAATCAAGACTATAAGAGCTTCTCTCATAGACGGGGGGAGTATACCCAGCCCAAATGCCTCGTAAGTGTCCAGTAAATGTGGCCCCATTTCTTCCATATAAGAAGCGTACCATTCTACTGGGAACCCGTCAAGCCCCGGGGTCTTCCCAGTAGGGAACTGGGCAACCGCCAACTAAATTTCGTCAGTAGTGAGCGGTTGATCCAGCTCCTCTAGCTTGAGGGGGCAGACAGGGGCGGGAGATCTGAGACAGTTCCCCAGCTCCGCGTCCGTGTATTGGGCTCTGGATGAGTATAAATCTCTATAGAAGGACAGGAATGCATCCATAATGTCCTGGGTATCAGTGACCAGGGACCCCGAGGGGGAGACAATGTGTGGAATAGAGGTAGGGTTGAAGTCAGGTTTAGTAAAGTATGCCAATAATCTACCCGCCTTGTTCCCAAACTCCAATATTTTTTGCTGGGTATGTAGCATTTTCTTTTTGGTTTGTTCCAGTAGGAACAAATCATATTTACGCTTTTTCCCCATCCAATCGCTTTAAGCTGATGAAGTGGGATCTAGGACGTAGGTGTTCTCAGCCTCTCCCATATCACCCTCCAATGCTAGTGCTACCTCCCCCTTGAGTTTACGGACTGCCCCCGTAGCGGCCATGAACGCTCCTCTAAGAGTGGGTTTGAAGGCTTCCCATTTAAGGGAAGAGGAAGTCACAGGGGCATTGTCACTCCAGTAGTAGCCAATAGCCTGGGAACAGGCAGTCTCCACAGAAGGATCAGACAGCCAATGGGAGTTCATTCTCCACACTCTGGAAGAGAATGAATTGCCCCAGCTGAGCTCCACTAATAAGGGGGCATGATCCGAGATCCCCCTAGGGAGAAAGCGCACCCCCGTGAGCCTCGGAAGAATTGTCGGGTTCACAAATGCCAAGTCAATACTGGAAAGCGTCCTATGTGTAGCAGAGTGGCATGAATAGGCCTTAGTGTCTGGCCACTTCCAGCGCCACACATCATGAAGCCCAATTCCCTGGATCCAGTCGGTGAAATTACTATTGAGTCACCCCACGCCTCCCATTCGGTCTAGTAGGGGGTTAGGGGCCATGTTAAAGTCGCCCATGATCATCAAGGGGGCAGTGGGCATGGTCAGGGCAGCATTAGTTATCGTATGGAGAACGTCCACACCTGGGGGGGGGGAGACGATAAACAGAGGCCAATGTCAAAGGAGTCCCATCTATAGCCATGTGAATGATAACAAATCTCCCGTGTGGGTCAGTTTTAACCTGAAGAACATCAACATCAGCATTAAGCGATTTAGCCAGTAGAATAGACTCCCCACGTGAATATGATGAGTATACACCATTAAAGGATTTGGCGACCCAGTGTTTTTTCAGTGCCAGTATCCTAGATCCCAGCAGGTGGGTCTCCTGCAGAATCACCACATGTGGCTTAAGCCTAAAGAGAAAATCGAATACTAGGGAGCGCTTGGGGCTGGAGTTCAAGCCCCGAACGTTCCACAAGATAAATTTATACTGCATTTATACTGCGATTTTGCGCGACACCATTAGAGCCAAATGGGCCACCATTGGGGCCAAATTGTGCGGCATCCGCGGAAAAATAGGTAAAGTTCAAGCGACAAGCTTGAGCTACAGGCTGCTCTGTGACAGGAGGCCAGATTTGTGCGGGTAATTCCTTTTTCCCAAATTACTTGGAAAAGTGAATTTACCCTTTTAGGGGTGGTGCAGATTTGGGCAATCGTGTGCGATTGCAGTTGCATACAGCGGTTGCCGTGCGGCCCAATTGATTTCAATGGAGTTACATCCGCGTGGTAATCGCTGAAAAAAAGGTACGTGTACCTTTTTTTCGTGACACGCACTGTCTGGTGTTTTCAACTGCGACTATGCGCGATTGCACGGGCAGTATTGCGGCGGGAAACCGCACAATCTGTCTGGCGCGACAAATAATGGCACTGCAAGGGCGATCGGCGGTGGTGTGTGAATCTGACCGCCCGTCCATCCTCACGATTTTGTGCACGATTGCTCACACGCACACACACACACAATGTGTTTATTCGCATGCAGATGGTGGGTGCAGCAGGGTTGTTTTTAAAAAAAAATTTACTTTGTAAAATGTTTTATTTTTAATATTTATTTTATTTTTAATGTTTATGTATTTACATTTTTAATTATTTATTTTATTATTGTTGTACTTTTTTTTTTTTCACTTGTCATCACCACAAGCTTTTGGAGGTGACAGGTTCTCTTTATTGGTCAGCAAAAAAGGCGATGTTATTATATTTCTAAACAAACCCTATGTTTAGCAGTACAGAGGATTCTAACAGACTTTGGTAACATTTCTTTTTATACAGTTAATCACTCCAACTTACATATGTTGCCAATTAAAATATCTAGTCAAACTAAACTCCACATTGACTCCTCCTCTCTCTTCTCATGGGCTCCTTCTGCTAAAAAAAAAGGCCTTTTTATAGCCTTCTTTTGACAAAACTTACGGAATTATGCAAAGATCTGACCAAGGCCACTTGTGGACTGAAAGAATCAATTTAGCTAAAATGTTCCTGCTCCGACATACTCTATCTTTTTCAGGCCCTCCCAATTCCTATTCTATCCTCATACCTGAGAAAGCTCCAACACATAACAGACTCCTTTATATGGGGAGGCAAGGCACACCGTATTCATAAAACTTGTTTATATACACCCAAGAAACACGCTGGCAGATGTCTGTAAATATTACAAAGCTACCATTTTAGATTAAGCAACCCATTGGCGGTCATCCTCCCCAGACAAAATATGGAATTCCATAGAAAGTACGATACTCGCTGCAGACCTTATTGTGTTCCTCTATTCTGAATCAAAATCCTGAAAGTTTCTTTTTAGCCAGGATTAATGCAACCATGAAGGTGGGCAACTCTCTAGGGTCTGCAACACGTGCTAATCACCAACATAAACTACAACATATCCCGCTGTCCACCTTGTAAATCATTCTGGATGATATACACCTGCCCCCATGGATGCACCTAATCTTACGCAATTGGATACATTATTCTCGAATACCTCCTTAATCCCGTTTGAAACCCTTAGACAAACATACTCTGATCCGAAGAGATTTATAAAAATCCTTAACAGGGATAGACACTACTTGACATCCTTACAAGTTAGGGACAACGCATTGCTCCTCCCCAATACGTAAACGTATTTCTTTTTTATCAACTGTTTAATGTCCCAAACTTGCTAGCTAAACTACCGACTATGCTCTGGTGGAAGAAAGAATTTAATTTCACACTCTCCACTGAACAATGGCACAAAACCATCTCTTGGCCCTTGAAAACTTCCAAATGTTTGAATCACTATACTCTAAAAGGTTAGCCAAGATCTTCGCTTCGTCTTCTCCACAATGCTGGCGTAACTGAGGACATATAGGCTCTATTGCTCACATATGGAGATACAGCCCTTTTGGATGGAAATCTATAATCCACGGTCATTATTGTTCACTGTACTCCCTCTCCTCAATTCGCACTTTTAGCAATTGGCCTTCAACGGCTAGAACAGTTGTTTTACACATACTTCTAACATACTTGCTCTGGAAATAAACGAGTTCAGGGAGGGGAGCTACATGCAGAAATCCAAACCATAAACAAGCAGGCTCATTTTGAAAATTTATTTGCGAGAGCTCATCTCGGCGGTGTGCGGTGGAGACAGCTGTCACAGGAGGTCGGGCTGGTGATGCGGAGGAGGAGCCAGATGTCAGAGTAGATCGAGCTCTCCTCCCTGCACCGCTCGCTCAGCCTCCTGTGACAGTGAGTCAGGAGGAAGAGCGGGGTACAAGCACTCAGTGATCGCTACATAATTGAGGACATAGTATGTTTTAATGCGTCCCCAATTATTAATGAATGGGAAGTGATCTACATCACTTCCTGTTCATTCATTATTGTGGACTATCTCCACAAGTTATGAATGAACAGTGTTCCTGTTCATTCATAACTAATTCAGTCAAGGCTTCCTGTTCCTGTTCATTGCATCCAGGGGATGCAGAAAAAGAGATTGAGGACTCTGCACCCTCAATCTTTTTCTATTTTAAAAGGGGTGTGTTTAGACCTCTGATATTTCCTGGAAGCCCCCAACAATAATGTAAAACAATAAAAATATTTAATAAAAATAAAACATTTGAAAAGGTTAGACATTTTTTCGGTTTTGGCCTTACATTTTTTTGTTTTGGTTGTAAAAATTTCATTTCGGTGCACCTCTACTTTAAAGTATATGTCTCTAACTTTCTTCTCATCTACAGGATGGATCTGGTCAAAGGAGTCTGATAAACAAATTGGAAAAGCCAAAGTAGAGTATCAGCAGAAAGTGAAGGATGTCCAGAAAGACCTGGAAAGTAAATATAAAGACATTATTGTTGAAAACCGACGTACAGTGGCTCATTTGCAAATTGAGCTTGAAAAAGAAAAGAATCGGACACTGAGTTACCGTAAAGCTCTCATTTCTCAAAGTCAGAAACTAGTTGAAGAGAGGAAGCTCTTGGAACATGAGCAAGACAAGTTAAAAGAAGAAGTAAAGTCAGCCCAAAAGAGTGGAGCAGCAGGAGCTTTGTACGCAAGCTACCTTGAAAAAGAAAATAAGTGGCAGACAAAAGCAAAATGCTTACTCAATGAATTTGAAGAAGCCCTCAAAGAAAGACAGGACATTTACTGTAGCTTTGTAGCACCTAGGAAAAAGAGAATAGACATAGAAAAAACCCTGCTTGTTAAAGCTGCAACTAATCCAGTAGCAGTCGAATTAGGAATGTCAGAAGGCTTGGTAGACATTTTTAAGCATGACACCCATTGTGCTGTATTGTTGAACATCAATAAGCAAGAGAATGGTAGACTAATGTGGTTGTATTTAAAATACTGGGAATTGCTAGTAGACTTTAAAAAATTTAAGAGAGCTGAAGGTGCTATGATAGGCAAGTAATGTTTGTTGGCTGTTCATTGTATCCAGCTCAAGAAAAAAGTATGATACTTACAGTTATACCATAAGGCCCCTTTCACATGGTCTGGTCTGCCTGTCAGTTTTTCAGGTGGACCAGTCTATAGGCAGCTGAATCCATTTCCATTCACACCCGGTTGCCCCCAACTCTGGCCAGGTCTGGAAAAACAAACCGAAGTGTTTCCGTTTTGCCGGACCTGATTGTGCCAGATAAGTAATCTGATGTAAACGGACACATATCCGTTTACATCCGATTCCCCATAGATCGACCTGAGGTCCGATCATTTAAAAAAGTGTAAGTAAAAAAGTGGCCGGACACGGATGTCACAGCAGTGGCATCCAATCCCTACCTCTCCAAACAGGAGGGGATCTGTGCCTGTGCAGATAGTGTGAAAGGAAGGGATATCAAAATTTTAAACGCTCCTTCTGTACATATAACAATGTTAAATGCTTATTTCAACTGTTCAGTTTAGTAACTAAATCATACTCTATTCAAGTAAGATATTTAAGTGCTTTCAGGTGCTTGTTATTTGATACTCAGGTTTTCCAAATTGTTTCTACCAGGGTTTTCTGTAGTTTGTTAGCTGAGAATTGAGGAGAGGCTTAGCACTGCTTCGCCTTTTGAATGTCTCTCAGCATCCTCAAGTCCAATGCAAGTCAACAGGCTTGTTTTGGACGTGACAGGTCAGTGGTACTTGGACTTCCAAAGAGAAGAGACCGCACAGGTCTCTACTGAAGATCAGGCGTGTGTGTGTGTGTGTGTGTAACATAGTATTTGAGGTTGAATAAAGACATAAGTCCATCAAGTCCAACCTTTTGTGTGTGTATGTATAGGTCCCTGTGTCATCTGTACCCCTGTACATTAGGGTAACTCAGGAAATCGTCCAAAAGCTTCTTGAATGATTCCACACTCTTTGCTGAAATCATTGCCTGTGGCAGAGAGTTTCAAACCCTAACTGAGAAGAACCCCTTTCGCCCCTTGTGTTGGAATTTTTTGTCCACCAATTTTAGGTTGTGGCCTCTGGTCTTTGTTATGGAGTTAAGCGTAAAGAGTTTGTTGGTAATGTTGCTTTGACCGTTGAACAAGAAACATGAAGTTGAACATGAAAATAATATCCCCTCCTTACTTCCAGCGTGAACATATTTACATTTAGTAGCCTTGTCTCATAGTTCTGGTCCTCCATTCCCTTAATGAGTTTGGTTGCCCTCTGCTGGACTCTTTCCAGCTCCAGGACATCCTTTCTGTGTACTGGTGCCCAAAACTGGACCACATACTCCAGGTGAGGCCAAACCAATGAAGTGTATCCCTGCAAAACGTTCCCTTTTTGATACAGGACACACTAGATTTGCTTACAGCAACCTGGCACTGTAAGCTATTATTTAGTCTATGGTCTACTATGACCCCCAAGTCTTTCTCCATTTCTGACTTCCCTAGTGGCATACCCATAATTGTGTAACCCATTTTTTTATTTTTAGGCCCAAAGTGCATAATTTTGCATTTGTCGACATTAAACCTCATCTGCCATATATGTACTGTAAGGGGAGGAAATTAACTTTGCAATCATTAAAACAACATTTTTGTATAAAATATCTAGGGACTATTCTGTCCTTTCTCTTCCAATCCGATCACGACAATTTACTTGTTGCATTATTCAAGAGTATGTTTTGACTATCTGTTCTGTACAAGATGATTAGATCGCTAATATACATCTGTTAATATATCCCATAATATATCCCCGGTATGACCTGTAACTTGATCTCCAACATATTGCTGTATATATTGTATACTGAGATACCCATGTCTTGTTCATCTGCATCTATATAGCTATGATCTGTACTTGGCTTTACTACTGTTTTATTCGGGTTTTGTATTCTGAAAAATGTTCAATAAAAATGTATACTTAAAAAGAAATATCTAGGGACTATGGTTCAGGATCAATTGTCCAGATGTTTAACATGTGCAAGAAATAATGTTCAAGGGAAAAGGATAGGTAAAGAACATCATCTAGTGGCCCTTTTCAGGAATTGCAGATAGATTTTACACACATGCCTGTGGCCAGAGGAGGTCTTAAGTAACTTTTGGTCATTGTAGATACGTTTAGCAAAAGAACTTTCTTTCTTCGTCTGCCATCACTGAGACCGTGGCGCTGTAATGACAGCGCCACCTGTCTCAGCTGTCAGGAACTACACAGAACAACATATCCCATGTTTGAATATCAATGTGAACCTACTATTGACAAATGAAGAATAACGAATATAATATATTGACTAATGATAAATAAGGGACTGTATGTACAAGTAGAAAATAGAAATAATTGAAGATTTTTGAGCTACAATATACTATATGCTGATTTTTGATCTCATGGTTGAATACTGACTGATATTGTATTATATGTGTGTTTTTCCTCAAAAAGACAGATTATGAAAATCGATAGATACAAACAAAACAAATATACCCCCCTGAAGAAGCCGTTGTGGGCGTAACGCGTAGGGGACTCATCAAATAATGATATACTTGTTAAGAATATATGGAATATGTAAAAGTTATATGAATGTACTACTTTGTAGTATGGATTTTAAGTATATGAATCAGCAATAGCCGTTAGAGACAGTATACTGACATCTGGAGAACTATATGAATGTTACTACAAGTGGATTGTTTTATATTGAACTATGGGATTTTTTTATTATAATTAAATAAATATTTATTAAGTACATATATCTGAGTCCTTTCTAAACACACTCCATCACAATAGCAATATTGTAAATGATTCTTTGAAACTCAATAATTAGGAGGTGTGGACTGAAGTGCTATTACTGGAATTACAAAGAATGAGACAGGAGGGTTGTGATCACAATACCTACCTGAATCAACGTACTCCCGGAATCACTTAAGGTGTAACAATATACGTTCCTTTATCAAAAATAAAAATAATAAAGAAAGAGAGCATATAAGAGAGCATATAAGAATGTCAAACATATGGAGTTTATCATGGGATGGATTAATGGGGAAAATATGCCCATTTCATCAATACACATTGAGCCAAGAAGGCATACATAGATTTAAAATAAACAAAAATAAGTATATAATTAGAAAAACAACGTATAACAAACATGATCTAAGACAAAAGAAAAACTTGTGATATATACATGACTAAAAGAAAAGAACAAAAATGAATATACCAGACGGTTATGTCAGATATATGGATTGCAAAATCGATCAGGAAAATAGGAAGGGAAAGAAAGGGAACAAAACAAATAAATAAAATAATAAATAATAAATATAAAAGATAAAAGAAAAAATGGGTAAAAATCTAGATCAGATACAAAAAGAAAATGTAAAGATATAGATATATGGAGACACCTGTTGCTTTTTGCGGGTATATGAAAATAAAAATATATATAAAGATAATTATGAAGCTATGAAGGATGAAAAAATATTAAAATGTATATATGTTGTGGAAATCATGAAACTAGATGAATGTATTAAATAATTATAGAGGTTAAGCAGGAAACAAAAATTCATGAATGCGAGAATAATATGTATATATATGTATTTAAAATTGTAAAAATGATATATATATATATATCACATTCTATAACTATGGCCCCTCTAAAAGATTGTGTATTGATACTGGGGAGACTATAAACACGACGGAACCAGATGACATCCAAAATGACAGGCAAGATATACAAATAGAACAATGCTAAGTAAGTAATGGAATTCAGCTCGTAATGAGCGACTAAGGTTGCTTTGCAACATAGATACATCAAGGAAAAGAGTTAGACGAAGCCTGAAGGGATGCCACACCCACCCAAATGATGTCATACCCTGTTATATATCTAGACCAAGAATTACAATTAAAACATATATCATGGGAAAAAAGGGAAAAATTATGAAATATTTTTGCACATATACTGAACAATCTAATGGTAAAATGATCAAATATATGCACTATGGATGAATGAGTGTTGATGGACAAATTCAAACATGGGATATCTTGTTTCCATAGATTATATCAATGTGAACCTACTATTGACAAATGAAGAATAACGAATATAATATATTGACTAATGATAAATAAGGGACTGTATGTACAAGTAGGAAATAATTGAAGATTTTTGAGCTACAATATACTATATGCTGATTTTTGATCTCATGGTTGAATACTGACTGATATTGTATTATATGTGTGTTTTTCCTCAAAAAGACAGATTATTGCTGAAAATCGATAGATACAAACAAACAAAACAAATATACCCCCCTGAAGAAGCCGTTGTGGGCGTAATGCGTAGGGGACTCATCAAATAATGATATACTTGTTAAGAATATATGGAATATGTAAAAGTTATATGGATGTACTAATTTGTAATATGGATTTTAAGTATATGAATCAGCAATAGCCGTGTTTTATGCCACACTTCGTCAAGAGCACTGACATCTGGAGAACTATATGAATGTTACTACAAGTGGATTGTTTTATATTGAACTATGGGATTTTTTTATTATAATTAAATAAATATTTATTAAGTACATATATCTGAGTCCTTTCTAAACACACTCCATCACAATAGCAATATTGTAAATGATTCTTTGATACACAGAACATCAATCAGTTCTGTGTTGGAGGGCAGGTTCCATAAAGAGAACCTGTCACCTCCAAACTATCACATAGAGGATTTTAGCGTTCCCTACCAACTGAGAGGATAGCTGAGCAGTGGCTAAAATATTATGCAAGGAAATTATACCAAGGTATGGGTGCCTAATCTCTATTGATACAGCCTTTATCTCACAGGTGTTGCACAATGTAGTCAAGTTGTTCCCTACCACCTGAGAGGATAGCTGAACAGTGGCTAAAATATTATGTAAGGAAATTATACCAAGGTATGGGTGCCTAATCTCTATTGATACAGACAATGGTCCAGCCTTTATCTCACAGGTGTTGCACAATGTAGTCAAGTTGTTGTGCATTGGCTGGAAATTTCACATCCGTTATCACCCATAGAGCTCAGGAATTGTAGAGAGGATATTAAGGACAATTTGCTAAATGGCTAGATTACTTGCCAGCCGTGTTGGCTGAGATCAGAATATCTCCTAATAAAACTATTGGCATGTCATCCTTTGATATTTTAATGGGAAGACCTTTCCCCACACCTTGCACTAAAGGTCCACCAATTTAATTGAAGGGGACTTGCAGCAGATTCAGGAGACATATGTGGAACAAATAATACATTGAATAGCATCTATGGTGATGTCTCTCTCTTTACCTTTACCGTCAGAGCAACCTACTCATCCCATTAAGCCTGGAGATGTGGTATTGGTGAAGGCGCTCCACTGACACCAAACTGTGGACCCGCCTTACAATGGTGCCTACAATGGTGCTAGCGGTCACAAGAACCTAACAGAGGAATCCCCAGGTTGGATCCACGCGTCAAGGGTGAAGCTGGCCCCTAAGGGACAGCAAACAGTTATTGGGGCAGTGAACAACTCATTGGAGGCGGGTGAGTTATTGGGTGGAGACATAGTAGAGATTTAAAAGTAGTAAAGAGTTAACAAAGACTGGATGCGTGTGTTAATTAGAGTGACAAAATATGTCTGTTTGGCAGCACAGAGGAAGGAATTATATTTTAAGAGGGCAGCTTTATACGGGGTGACCTAGTTTTATGCCACACTTACAGGGACCTAGTTTTATGCCACACTTCGTCAAGAGCATGGCTAGCTTTCTGGTAGCTTCTGTTTGCCATAGTTGTAGTGGCGGCAGACTAGGTTTGCATGTAGCCAAGGTGTCTAGGAGGATGAGAGTGTGCTGTTGAAGACAGAAGTAGCCAGGTGAGGGCAGGACAGAGGTGAGATTTTGTCATATAGGTAGTCAGTAGCAGAGTGGAGAAGGGTTGAAGTGGCAAAGGTTTCTCCGGGTAACAGTGTGCTGGTTAGGGGGATTCCGGGTTAGGGACAGGGTGAGCGAAAAACCGACAAGGTTGTGGTCTGAGAGAGGAAAAGGAGTGCAGATTCAAGAGAACACAAGATCTAGTATATTGCCATCAGAGTGTGTGTCCATTGTGTTAGGTCAAAAGAAGAGATTAGGTTGAGAAGTTGAGTGGTAGCCAGGGTGTTAACGTTAATAGCAATGTTAAAGTCTCCAAGAATGAAAGTGGATAATTCAGAGGAGAGAAAGCAGGATAGCTAGGCAGAGAAGTCATCAAAGTGAGATACTGGTCCAGGAGGCTGATAAATTACAGCAATCCCCAGGTAAACTAGAGAAAATAGGTAAGGAGAGGGTAGTGTAGGCAGAACTTGAAAAGTGCATTGTGGGGATAGGATTCCCACTCTACCTCCTTTCGGTCCCCTGGGTCTGCGTGAGAGTGTTCACTGGAAGCCACCATGGCCACCAGCAAGAGAAGCAGAGTCAGATTCCTGAAGCCAGGTTTCAGTAACAGCAAGCATGTTAACCCCTTCGTACATCCCGCCACAAAGTGCCCATATGACTGGCCATGTACACTGTACGTGACCAGTTATTTGCAGCTCTGCAATGCTGGTAACCGCGGAGAATCAGCGGTTACCATTCATTAATGGATGCCTCAGTATAGATGCACCCATTAATGAAAGAGTTAACATTTTTCAGACACTCCCTTTCATTAATCAGGTGTTTGAGAGTGAGAGCAGAGCTCTTGCCGTCACTCGGACAGGCAATCCCGATGTATATTGGCTTTTTTTTTTACTTTCAGCGATAGAAACATAGAGGGGAATTTATCAAAATCTGGAACAGTTGTGCATGGCAACCAATCGGCTTCTCTTTTTCATTTTCAAATCTTAACTGAACAAACTGAAGAGAGAAGCTGATTGGTTGCCATGAACAGCTGCTCCAGTTTTTGTCTGCTCGTTTTGATAAATTCCCCCCATAATGTTGCTATTCCTGAAAGAATGTTACGCAGTTCCCTGGTTTCTGGTGATCCTATTGTAATGCTCTCGAATGATTAGGAATGCAGCGGAACCAGACCCAAGGTCTACCACAGAAGGGTGCACAGTCATTGCTGGCCCAGAACTCACTCTCAACTGTGCAAGGCGGTACAGGGTCCACAACTCGAGGAGGGACCAAAGAAGGATCCAGGGATCGGAGCTGAGGAGTCTGCTTACAGGAATCCACTGTCGGATAAGGCAGGGGTTGCATCACTCAAGGTGGGCTGCACTGGATTAATTTGGCTCCTGATGGCAAAATAAATATCTGCAGGGAGCCAGGCTTAGACTTGGCATGAGACCTGAAGGCATAAGATGAGACTGTGCAGAGCTCACAGAAAATGTGTCTATACTGTTAAGCCACGCCCCCCAGGACAATGTTTTTAAAACCCTGTTTAACAGGCCATTTGTGCTTCAAACACTTCTTGACGGCAGCAGGCTTCAAATCCATTCAAGAGATACAAGACACATCAGATCCACCATTGGCAGTGACAACCTTTGACAGAACTTTGCCCTATTATGGAGATGCCAACAGCAGGAAGGTTCCATGTTACAAATTCTGGGATTGCCTGTAATGTATTTAGAAAAAAAATCAGAACACTTACATTTAAAATGAATATTCAGCGCTGTAAAAATCAAACTCAGCTGGTGTTGAATCTCCCGGGCACTTCTTGGAGATATATCATACAAACTGACCCACCTCCTACCCTTGAAGCATGCCGCTCTACTGGAAAGAAAATGCTCCCCCTCCAGTAAGCCTCTGGCTAAACAAAGTGAACACAATTAAAATCACAGAGATCCTTGAGCAAAAAGGAAGATTATTAAAACAAATATTTATCCGCGCTATGGTACTCTCCCAAAAACGAAATGACAGCTGCAGAGACAGAAAGAAGCTTTTAAATTTCCCCCACAATATTTTAAACAAAAAACACTGCGCTATCCCCATCCCTACATGTGAACCCCTAAATGTATTCTGTATAAACTGTGTCAGAATGAATCCATACATAAAACACAAGGAGGGGGAAATTTTCTTTTGCAAGAAAATTTCCAAAAATAGTGATAATCAAATACATTTTAATGAATTCAGTAGGTGAAACAATTATTGCATATAAAATTCCATAGTCCACTGTGACTTCTGTGCTTTACTCCATCAAATAATTCCCAGTGATCCACCTCCAAGTGGGCAACCACTAGCACACTCAGCAGACCACCGAAATGGTTATAAAAACTCTCTGTACACCTCCAAGTGGGCAACCACTAGCACACTCACCAGATACTCCAGACCACCGAAATGGTTATAAAAACTCTCTGTACAGTCCAATACTTCCCTGGAGTCCAATGTCTCCCTCTCCACTGAATCACTGACAGGTGAAGCCGTTAGTCTGCACATGGTCTCCCTCAGATCTCTCTCATTTTCTCAGGAATAGAAACCCAGAATCGCACATAGTGTAAAACTCCCAGATGATAATGTATTTAGAAAAAATCAGAACACTTACATTTAAAATGAATATTCAGCGATGTAAAAATCAAACTCAGCTGGTGTTGAATCTCCCGGGCAACTGAAATCAAACGCTCCGTCTCCTCACCCGGAAGCCACTCCAGACCTGCTACAATAGCATCAGCGTGTAGCTCCTCCCCTACGCGTTTCATCCAAGGGACTTTCTCCCTTCAGAATTTCTTCTACTGTGGAAGGGTAGATGAAGACTCACCCAGTTGCCACACAAACCCACCTTCAGCACAGGACCCGGAATAGGTAAAGGATGCTTTCTCGTAGGTTCACATTTGGGCAAGCACCTGCACCAGGCACATAACATAACCTGTGACATCATCAAACCCAGCCAAATATGCCCACTAAAAAAAAGGTAAATGTCCCAATTTAGGAACAAAAAAAACATGAAGGGGGGGACCCAAGCTCAGAAACAAGTGGTAAATAGATATTTCTCAAAGGGAACATAGCACGCTCATCATTAGTATCTATTCTAAAAGGAGCAACTGACAAAAAAAAAGATCCCGTCAGAATTTAAAGCAGTCCTGTGCTATCTTGAGATATCTTGATCTGTAATCAAGAGTTAAAAAGTTAATTAGTTCTTATGCTGTGGAGATGAAAAGAAGGTGTATAATTCAGTAATTTAGCAAATAAAAAATGGGCAGGGAGGACACCAACAGGAATTAGGAGTGGAGTGCATTTCTGGCAGATAATGTACTTTCATTGTCTTCAAAGGGATAAGACATGGAAAAATGTGCAATTGAAGAGATGCATTTGTTTTGTTTTTTTTATTTTGTCCCAACATACACTTTAAAAAGGAGCCGGCAAGACACATATAGATAGAGCTGCGTCATATAGAGCTGACATCATATACCTCCCTTTATTAGTTGATGAATAACTGACCTGGAACAAAGCCAGGCATGGACTCCCTAAGCATGGAAGCAAGGATTAAATGAAAAACCTTGGCATATGTACCGTATTTTTCGCTCCATAAGACGCACTTTTTTCCCCCCAAAAGGAGGGGGAAAATGTGCCTGCGTCTTATGGAGCGAATCCCGACGCCCGAGACATGCAGTTTCGGGCGCCGGGCGAGTAGTAGGAGCCACTGCTCGTTTAATATGAGTGATCTAATGAGATCACTCGTATTAAAGCCGAGCAGCGGCGGCGGCGATCGTATTCAGCAGTAGGAGCCACTGCTCGTTTAATACGAGTGATCTAATGAGATCACTCGTATTAAAACCGAGCAGCGGCGACGATCGAGATCACCATAGAGCAGACGAAGAACGGACTTTCTTCGTCTGCTCTGTGTGATCACTGAGACCGTGGCGCTGTAATCACAGCGCCACCTGTCTCAGTGGTCACTAACTGCAGCTTCTGTCACAGCTTCTGTCATAGAAGCTGTGTCAGAAGCTACAGTCTGTCGAGTGCTTCATAAGGCGCACCGGACCTCCCTGCGTCCTATGGTCCGGTGCGTCTTATGGACCGCAAAATACGGTATATATTAGGGCTGGTAATGATTAAAAATTTCCTGTTCGATTAATCAAAATTTTTTTTAATCGATTAATCCATTAATTTCGATTAATTATAACGCACATACAGATCCAACTACATTAATTATTCGATTCGATTTCGATTAATTATAACGCACATACAGATCCAGCTACATACACAGCAATGAAGTAATAAAATGAACTAGGATCACACTAATCCAGCACGTTATTAATCTCACGTGCCCCACTCAATATGGCCGCCGCTTGAGTGGGGCAAGTCAGAATAATAACGTGCTGGATTAGTGTGATCCTAGTTCATTTTATTACTTCATTGCCAATGCCAGGGATCCCAAGCAATTTCAGGGAGGTGTCCCTCTCATTTCAGGGAGGTGCCCTCTCCCCCCCATCCGCGGAGAGGGGGTTAGGGGGGGCTGGGAGAGAGCACCCACCTGAAATGATGGCAGATAGCACAGGAAGCAATAGCTTCTTTGCTATCTGCAGACTTTTTTTTTTTTTAGTGTTCTGCCAGTTGCAGTTGTCAGAATAAAAAAAAAAAAGGCATAAGAATGCATAGCTAGATTCCTATTGACTATTGCACTTTGCAATAGCCAATAGCAAACTAGCTAATGCACCCACACCCTGCTGCTTTCAATCACCAGAAGAGGACCTGATAGAAAAATTCAGGTCCCCATCTGCTGATTGACAGCATCAGTGGGCGGGTGCATTAGCTAGTTTGCTATTGGCTATTGCAAAGTGCAATAGCCAATAGGAATCTAGCTATGCAATTGTATGCCTTTTTCTTCTTTTCTGACTGACGGTCAGGCCGCGGCTCCCGATGTCAGAAAAAACAAAACAAAAACGATCGCAGGGAAAGGTTTAATCTGCTCGATTCAGCAGATTAAAACTTTCAGGTAAAAAGTGTTTCTCTCCCGGCCGGGATGTGTACTCACCAGCCCAAGCAGCTTCATCGGGTAACGAAGGGAAGGGGGAGGAGTCCAGTGACGTCACAGACATCGACGTCACCGGACTCCTCCCCCCTTCCCTTCATTAGCCGACAGCCACTTGGGATCTCCGACAGAAAAACCGGAAGCCGGCGGAGAGGTGAGTACGGATCAAAAGAACTTTGATCGATCAAAATAATTTTGATCGATCAAAAAAATTTACGATTAATTGAGGGATTAATCGTTAATTTCCGCATCCCTAATATTTGTGTGTTGCCACACACATGGCTGGCAACCCCAAGAACCTCTGCTGAACCGGAAGCAGAGGAACCGCTGGATCCGGTTCCTCTGCAGAGCTGAGTGCGTGGGCGTGCAGGGAAGCCGGACGGGGCTGAAGGACATACAAGAGGAGGACGGACTTACACGAGGACGGACAGAGGATCGGGGGTGAGAGCCGCAGTAACGAGAAGAGGAATCGGTGAAGTGCGGACGATCGAGGAGGTCCAGAGGAGCGCGATGAGTAGTGGTTAAGTGGTACATATAGTGCCCAAAAAAAGATCTCGTCAGAATTTAAAGCAGTCCTGTATTTTATTGTATTGTACTGCATATTATTGTATTGCCTTGTATTTTACAGCACTTTATTTTTTTTACAGCTATTGGTGTACCGTCCCAGGGCGGTAGTGTAAGTTAAGTCCAGGGCGGTAGTGTAATTTTAACCCCAGGGCGGAAGTGTAATTTAAACCCCAGGGCGGTAGTGTAAATGAACCCCAGGACGGTAGTGTAAAATGAACCCCAGGACGGTAGTGTAAATTACCGCCCTGGGGTAATTTAAATTAGCCCCAGGGCGGTAGTGTATGCTTTCGGCCGTTCGCCCGTGGAGAAGGAGATCGCGGCCATCTTGAATGAATGCAGACACGGTCCTGTGTGCTGTGTGCGGCGGTGGAAGATGGCAGACACAGGTACTCGTTTTAGACATCCGAGCATTTGCACGAGTACGAGTACTCATGCAAATACTCGGTATCGCGGCCGATACCGATGCTTGTATCGGTATCGGTGCATCCCTAATTTAAACCAAGGACTGTAGTGAAATTCAACCCCAGGGCATATGCTGTAGTGAAATTCAACCCCAGGGTATCATTTAACCCCAGGGCTAGTATTAATTATAGTTTTTTTTTAATTATAGTATAAATTAACACCAAGGCTGTGTTGTGAATTAATTAATCCCAAGGCAGGAGTGTAATTGAATTTAACGGCAGGGTAAAGTATAAAGTTTAAATTTAATCTTAATGATAAAATAACAAAACTAAATAAAGGGGGAATAATAACTTCCATGAGTGGGTATGCAACCAGGTGCACGATGCTTGTATGCATGTATGCTTCGAGGGGGAATACATTTGCGCTAGATGTGAGCGAGTTGTTTGTTTGGAAACCCAGATTCTGGACATAACGGGGGTGGTCTAGAAGAGAAGGCGGGCTTGGAAGAGCAGGACCCAGAGGTGGGCTGCAGGGTTACTGTTCGAAGGAGGGGAAGGGGGAAGAGTGCAAGAGGTCAGCCCTGAACTGATTCACCCCAACAAATATGCCAGGTTGCAGAATGTTGGGGATAACAGCTCAGGGGGGACACTGAGCTCAGATGGCATGGAAGATACGCCTCCTCCCATCCTCGCTGGAGCAATCACTCCCCCTAAGGATAGAGGAGTCGTCCTGCTCCAGCAGTGTCCCCCCTGAGCTGTTATCCCCAACATTCTGCAACCTGGCATATTTGTTGGGGTGAATCAGGGGAGGCAGATCTTGGTGGTTGGAGACTCCATCATCAAGCGGACGTACAGGGTTCAGCTATTCTGTGTTCTGGAATGGTGAGTCTGACACTCAGCCGTCTGACGCTGTTCTCCTGGCTGGTGTCAGTTTACACGGGCGGATTAAGCAACACGGGGTGAACGAGAAAAAAAAACATTAAATCACTCACCTTGTCAAAGACGTGCTGGTCTCCGTCTCTCTCTGCACTGTGAAGCTGCTGCACACTGGGCCCTCACGCCTGAGGTCCCCAGGGCAGCCCCGTTATTGCCTGTCAGGGCAGCCCATTATTGCCGGTAAATCTTTAATCCGCCCGCTTGTCACTGCCCGGCGGCTGGCGCCCCCCCGGGCAGACATACCGGGCCCCCCCCCGGTTGTTACGCCACTGGCATGTCCTCTCTCTGTCCCCGTCTGTGTCCTACGGCTACCGCTATCAGTCTGCCCACTGCGCCGGGAGCCCTGCCTATCCAAGCAGGCAGCACGCGGGGCGAACAAAATGGCAAAGTGTAATGGGGGAGCAGGGGGACACGGGCCCCCTACTGGCCACAGGCCCTCGGGCCGTGCCCGACTGCCCAAATGGTCAGTCCGCCCCTGGTTGTACATTATTAATGATATTAATTTGGGCCACTTGGGCTATTATAAAATTGGCTGCAAATGCAAGTCACTTACTTTTTGATATAATGCGTTTAGTTCTCTCCAGTTGTTCCGCCTCTCTGTTCTTCAAATCAGATCCTTGGAGTGCTGCTGGCCAAACTTACAGGACAGAGATAACTTTATTCAAGATTTCATCCTCCCGGCCATATGAAGCCCATCTATAGTCGTAGTCATCCTTTTGAAATATAAGGACCATTTTCACCATCTCATGGAGAGACATGGCGCTGGCCCTCTTTTGGTTGGTGGAGCTGCGTCTTGCGGCGACATGCTTGCCGTGTCTTGCTCTCCCTTCAGCCATTGTTCTGTCAAATTTGACTGTCCAAACATGATTACACTAATAGCAAAGTGGCAACAGTGCTCTGAATGTAGCCATTTGCTTAGGTTGCATCAACATGTAATGAAAATAACAGAATTTTGTCATGTTTTTGATAAAAAATGATACACACTTGCATATGTTGTCTTTAGTTGTACATAGATATGACTGATCTCTTTAGTTTTATTCCCTTGCAGGAAAAATATGAACGATAAATTTCCCTCACATGACTGTCTGCCACATTTATTTCATAGATATATACAGCCATGTCTCTGAAAGAGAAAGTCAAAAGAAGTTGCGCCTTAATAATTGCCAATGGGATGTGCGGGATCCCTTGTGTGTTTCTGTACCTTTAAGGAGGTGGGGCGTCCTCCTGACAGGCCTGCACCCAATTTGATATCTTCTGCCCCCATGTGCTCCAAGATGGAGACTCTCATAGTTTAGAGTTAGGACTGCACTATAAGAGGTGCCTTGGCGCGGCAGTGCGGCTTACACATCCTTTGCAGAAGACGTGTATCCAAACCTCTGTCATTGTCCTTAGCAATTAAGTTAGGTGAAAAAAAATGAAAAAGAATTTAAGTTTCCCCAAAAATGTTTTAAAGTTACACAAAAAAAAGAATTAAAAAAACAAATATTTTTTTTTAAAGTCCCCCCATACATACACGCATGCAAACATGCGTCAGGTGCGCATACCTGCGAAAACAATGATTGCGCCCATTATGCCGCACATGTTACATATCGCCGCGAACGTCGCAGTGAGAGCAATAATTTTAGGGGCATCAATCACTGATAACACTAAACTGATGAGCGGTAAAAGCTTTTAAAGCGTCGCCTGTGGTCAGTTTTGGGTATGGTGTTTTTTTGCGATTTTGCGAGTGCGCGCAATTTGTAAGCTTGACATGTTTGGTGTCTATTTACCCGACGTTACAATCCATGTACCCATTGCACTCCTTACCGCTATTCCGTAATGATAGGTTGGGTGCATCAGTAGTCGACGGATGGCCACCGTCTGAATCGAGTATAAGAAGTTATGGACACCGGCACTCCAAAGTAGAAAAACGTCTCTTTATTGACGTTTCATGCAACAGTACACTTATTGCTAGAAGTTATGGACACCGGCACTCCAAAGTAGAAAAACGTATCTTTATTGACGTTTCATGCAACAGTAAACAGTACACTTATTGCCTAGAAGTTATGGACACTCCAAAGTAGAAACACGTCTCTTTATTGACATTTTTGCAATGCGAGGCAGTGCGTTCTGGCCAGAATCGGGCTGGAACGCACTGCATCGCTCCAGTCAACAGTGTCAATTCATAACAATGTGTTTATTGATCTAGTCCTTTTGCGTTTAGCCTTTGCAGTCAGGAATCATGCATGCATATCTCTTCTTTGGGATTTTCAGTATTCCGGAAGCTTGTGATATTTTTGGTTTGCAATCCCATAATAGATTTCTTTAACATGGCAATTTCTTGTGTCATAGGCGGGAGGGGGCATGCAAGCTGACCCTCACCTTGCTCCCACTTGCAGGTGAACTAGTAGCTCTGAGCCTCCGCTATGTGGTAGGATGGGACATATAGTTCTTCTGACAGTGCCTCCACCCAACTGGGCCTAGTGCAAACAAGTGAGATGGTCAGAAATGACCTTGTCCCCAGGCATCAATTGCCGCTCTTGAAGTGAAGACAAGTACACTCTTTAGGTAACTTTCAAAAACCTGGGGATTTTACAGCAGAAATGGAGAAGAAAACAGGTTTGAATACCCCAAAGAAGCTAGTAAATAGATAATATCTTAAAGCAGACAGTCCCTGCATGGATCCCAGGCTTCATTTAGAAGTTTCTGAGTTTGCTGTGTAGCGACTGTTGCTTGCGCCGGAGAGAGTTTCCTGTGTTTCTCCCATGTCCTCAGTGACCCTATTCGACTAGTTTCACACCTAGGCGGCAACGTTTTTGCGCGTTTGTACTATCATTGGAATGATATTTGCGCGTTGTACACATTTGTATGCGCGCTTTAACGCGCGTACATGAAGACACACGTTCTGATTGGCAGCTCATAAGCTGGTAGCGTATAAATGCGCAATAACGCTCACGAAAATGTGCAAGATTCTCTTGTTGAGCGTTTTGGTGCATTTTGGGCGTTTTGGGAGACTGCCCAAAGAAGCTCCTGTATCTTTTCAGGCATCTGACATTTTCCTGCTAGGCATTTTTCTGCTCAGGTGTGAACCAGGGCCATTGAAAATCATAGGATTTTTTGTGTTGGACAGTTAAAAGCACTTTTCAAGCACTTTTCAAACTGCTCAAAAACTCCTAGGTGTGAAGCAGGGCTTACAGTGAAATACACACCAACCACAATTGTGTATGGTTATTTCTGCAATGAACGAATTGATTATTGTTTATAATTTCTTAATTAAACCAAATTTTGGAACAATCCGAATTCCGAAACAAATTGAATTTCAGACCTGAATCCCGAAAAATTATCAGCCCCTGGTTCGGGGAATACATTTTATGATAAACACAATTTTAAGGGGAGAGTACTTATGCTGGCTTTATAAAGTATATAGGAATAATTGTGAAACAGAGAATGCCAAGTAGGTTTACAAATGAATAGAAAGAGGAAACTTAGTTTCAGTGGAGAACTGAAATTTATAAACACAGCACATTTTTTCATGAAAGAACAGGATATATGCAAACAGTTCTTTAAATTGAAATGACTCAGATATAAAGGAGAAAACAGAAACATAAAACTGGTGGCACAGATATTTGGACCAGAAAATACATTATCATTAACAGAGATCCAAAGAAATTAAGCTGAAATAAAAGGTATGCATTCTCTTATTACTGATTTGACATGGAGCAAATATTTACTTTTGGTTAATTCATTAAGACTGGTGTTAAGTTTTAACTAGAACAAATTTCTTATATCTAAGAAAAGTGAAGTAAATAGCCCCAGATTCGTGTATATGGTACCTTTGTAAATATGTCTATAACTGACAACTGGTGCAACTAGTCAAAAATAAAATTGGAATATCTACTAGTACATTGTTTTATAATTTCTATTGTCAGGAGAAATTACATTGATTTGAATAATAGAAATGATTTGATAAAATGTGAAACATAAATAAATGTGTTTTTATAACAAGTGTTACAAACAAACTATTATAAATGATGCATTAAACAAAGCCAACCTGTACATATTTATCTTTCAAATGTTCACCTTGTAATTAAGCCTGTAAGTGTTGCTGTGTGATAGCACAGGCTCATTTTGGTCTCATCAGTCTTCAGTTTCCTAATAAGAAAAGTGTATGAACAGCTTTGTGAATCTGACTTTCAGCTCTCATTCATAATAAGAACAGGTGCTAATAAGAACAATGTGAATTTGGTTTATGTGGTGCAAAATATAAGAAAACAAGTCTTAAGTGATAATTTGTTAGGTGTACAGATTTCTGGAGTAAATGTGATTGTGAATTTCCCTGATAATACACTGGGTATTTTGAGTTAGCTTTCTTTGTTGAAAGACTTCATTCAAATAATTTGAATGGAGTCTTTTCATTTAGGCTCATAAAGTTTATTTGTAATAACTCCGAAGAGAAGCTTGGAAGATTTGTGTGAGGTACGTCCAGCCCGAACCCGCTGTACGTCAATCACACGTGACTATACACAGTTCTGAACCGAGCGTTGTATCACAAGGATGTGGCGATATCACTCTCGGCCTCACCCTGCACAGCTCGTGGGGCACAATCTCAGGCCAGCAGACAGAGCGATTGTCACCAGGGTTGTTTAACTCCGCAGTTAACCCTTTAACCACAAACGTTCACTGCCACCATATGTTTTTTTATGGAAACACAGACCTTAAACAATGCCTATTGTCTCAGACAGTATTCAGCTGGGCGGATCCCGCCTTCTAAGTCGGGATCCGCTGCGGCTGTAGCTCGCGGTATACTGAGCTTAGGTTAACGGGAGGACACTAGTTTGTGTCCTCCCGTTACCCTAAGGACAACTATGGGGAAAAACACTGACCCCATAGTTCTCCTTTAATGATTTTCAGATTGTCATTAAATGAAAGAAACAGTGCAGAAAATATAAAGAAAAATATATAAATAAAAAGAGACAAAATATATATACAACAGTAAAATAAAAGGCACTAAAAGGTGAATACTTAACAGTCCTGGTTTTAGGAGTTCTGACAGAGTTCAGAGCTCAGTAAGCAAAAGAGAAGTCTGCAGGGCTCTTCTTCAAGCAAGCTTTCAGCAGATGATGTCCAGAGATAGAAGGGGAACTCTTCTGCGATATTAAGACTTCTTGAGGTTACTGGAGTTCCTTTCTGGATGTTTCTTTCTTGATGGAGCCGGCCCTAGGGCAGGGCTGGGGAGGAGTAGGATTTTACAATATCACCACTCAATTCCAAATTATGAAAAGTAGCTGATATTGTAACTCAGGTTTATGACATTTGGGTCAATGCTGGGTCACCTGGGTCATTACCTCTACCAGACATGCTTGTTTATATTAACTTGTCCCCTGGTAATAGATGAGTGGCCGGTGACATGCCTTTAATTACGGACAGCTAAGGCTTAGAGGGCTATTTGGGACTCACTTGTCTTGGGGAGCAATAAAGATCACAGGCCAGATAAGTAGATCTCTGTTCTGTGGAATGTGGAAGGATCTGACAAATGACTAAATGAAAGCCTGCATTTGCTCTGAACTGGGGGACAAGAGAATGCTATTTTTAATATTCAGACTCAATCGTTACAATTTGATTCCATTATAGTACAATACTTTTAGTTCTATACCACATGAGGGGGGCATAAAACCTCGAAGGATTGACAGCATTTCAAATCCCACTAAAAACAACATTCAATGGACATCTATTGTCTGTGGGTACGGCTGCAACTACTTTTTTCTTGGTACTACTACCTATCAAGTTTGTGCCCCACAAATCTTCACTGTTATAATAGCCAGGGAACAGAAGTAAGTATATTTCAAATAACTATAATATATAATAATAATATGATTTTATCTGCAGTCTAATATGAGACAAATGTATACAGCAGAGAATCTGACATTCAGCAAAAATTAACTACAAGGCAATCTTCGAGGTCCATGTGTTTTAAATAAGGGAAAGAAAACAGAAGAGCGCCAGAACAAAATGAATGTTAGTTGATTGTGTTGGTCAAACAGCACAGATGAAAGTAATCATCAGCACTCATGGGATGCAAACTTCTTGTAAATTTTTTATTGAACATGAGTCATATGCATCAATAAAACTAACTTTTCAGGGCACGCAGGGTCTCTTCCCCAGGGAGACATAGTGGTCATGGTCACCCCATAGTGGTTGAACCCTTTGCTATGGGAGCCGAATATTTTCAAGGCCAGTTTACAAGTAGCTGGGCATTGCCATGGGAAAAGTGTACCAATGAAAAAATAATGTTTAAACTATACTGTTCAGTAGTGAAGAGTTTTTTTAATAAGGCTTAAAAGGCAACATCAAAAATACACAATTCTTGAATATGCTTGGGGGATACCTTAAACCTGCACATGAAGTGGTGTAAAGACCGTATTGAGAGAGTGGTGATCAAGGATTCATACTCTGAATGGTCAGAGGTTGTTAGTGGTGTCCCCCAAGGTTCAGTGTTGGACTGGATTAAAAGTACTATTTCCGTGTTTGCAGATGACACCAAGTTATGTAGTGGAATACAGTCCTTACAGGATGTCTCCAACTTACAAGCAGATTCAAGTATAGTCCACTGCGTGATTGGGCATCTATTTGGCAAATTAGGTTTAATGTTGATAAAAGTAAAGTTATGCACTTGGGGACTAAAAACATGCGTGTGTCATACACTCTAGGGGGAGAAAGATTTGGGTGTTCTGGTAGATCATAGACTCAATAATAGCATGCAATGTCAAGCTGCAGTTTCTAAATGCTTTCTTGTATTAAAAGGGTATAGACTCCAGAAATAGATACATAATCCTGCCCCCTGTACAAAGCATTAGTAAGACCTCATCTGGAATATGCAGTTCAGTTTTGGGCACAAGTTCACAAAAAGGATGTTGTGGAACTGAAGAAAGTGCAGCGAAGGGCGACTAAACTCATAAGAGGCATGGAGGAGCTCAGCTATGAGGAAAGATTTGGTTACAACAAAAATCTGCGCTCGTGGAAAAATTATGCTAAGATGTTTAAATGGTGATCCTAAAGCTGCTATGAGGAAAGATTAGCTGACCTGAATTTGATCTCTCTAGAGAAGAGGCGATTAAGGGGGGACATGCTCACCATCTATAAATACATAAATGGTCCATATAGTGAGCTTGGTGCCAAATTATTCACGTTAAGGTCACTGCAAAGGACAAGGGGGCACTCTTTGCGTCTGGAGGAAAAGAGGTTTAACCTTTGCGGAAAGGATTCTTCACAGTTAGAGCTGTGAAAATGTGGAATATACTCCCCCAGGAGCTAGTTCTAGCTAGCTCAGTTAATTGTTTTTAAAAACATCTGGATGTATTTTTAAATGCACAGAATATTAATGGATAGTGAGTTCTTCTAGGTATATTAAGCATCAGAGATTGTTGATCCAGGGAATATCCGATTGCTTTATGGGATCGGGAAGGAATTTTTTCCCCCTGTTGGAGCAAATTGAACCATGCTTTATAGGGGTTTTTTTTTACTTCCTCTGGATCAACAGCTGTGGGCATAGCATTCTCTTTAGGTTTTTCTTCTCTTTTTTTGTTCTGTTTTTTTCTTCTCCATATCTCTATAGGTTGAACTCGATGGACATGTGTCTATTTTTCAACCTAACTAACCATGACTAACTATGTAACTATGTTCAGTAGGGAAGAGGTTTTTTAATAAGGCTTAAAAGGCAACATTAAAAATACACAATTCTTTAATATGCTTGGGGATGCCATAAACCTGCACATGAAGTGTTGTACCTGTACAACGTACTTCAGCAAAAGTGACATTTAGAAAGACAAAAATGCATTTGCTGCTAAATTACATTTTCTGGTCACTTTGTTTTGTTTATAAAAGAAGTCATGTAGCTTTGCGTGCACATATCTTGCTAATTCACAAGGAAGGTAAGGACCCCTCTCAATCGTTCCATCCCTCTTCTTAACGTTGACTTAAACATTTTTACGAAAATCCTTGCTAACTACCTTCTCCCCCATCTACAAAAGCTTATTCACTTGGATCAGGTGGGCTTTATTCTGGGTAGGGAGGCTAAGGATAACACCACAAGAGCACTAAACTTGATTCACGTCTCACACCGATTTCGACACCCCACTATCTTAGTGTCCACCGATGCTGAAAAAGCTTTCGACAGATTGGTCATTCCTGCAATCCACTTTGTAGTATGTTGGTCCATATGCTCTCATGGATTGCAGCTGTTTACTCTACCCCGACAGCGACCGTCTGTGTCAATGAGGCTCTCTCTGACTCTTTTGGTCTCGGTAATGGCACAAGCCAGGGTTGTCCTCTCTCCCCTTTGATTTTTGTTTTAACACCCTGCTTTGTCATATTCGCTCCAACTGAGATATCCTGGGAATCTCTCTTTGATTGGTTTCCCATAAGGTCGCGGAATTTGCTGGTGACCTGCTTTTCCTTGTCACACAGCCAGCGACCTCTCTTCCTTCTTTGCTAAAAGTGGTTGATCATTATTGTCGCCTCTCAAATTTTAAGATTAACTGGCCTAAATCTGAGGCCCTGAATATTAATGTTCCGGCTGGCCCTCTTCAAGCGCTTCAGAGTAGTTTTCGGTTTAAATGGGCACCAACGTATATTAAATATCTTGGGGTGAACCTATATTTCCCTGGACAAAGTTTTTTTCCCTAAATTTCTACTTGCCTCCATTAGGAGAGACCTGAAGGCATGGGACAGAGACGCCTTCTATTGGTTTGGGAGGAATAACATCCTCAAAATTATCATCCTTCTCTCTCTTATCTCTTATCGTCACAATTTGATTCCATTATAGTACAATACTTTTAGTTCTATACCACATGAGGGGGGCATAAAACCTCGAAGGATTGACAGCATTTCAAATCCCACTAAAAACAACATTCAATGGACATCTATTGTCTGTGGGTACGGCTGCAACTACTTTTTTCTTGGTACTACTACCTATCAAGTTTGTGCCCCACAAATCTTCACTGTTATAATAGCCAGGGAACAGAAGTAAGTATATTTCAAATAACTATAATATATAATAATAATATGATTTTATCTGCAGTCTAATATGAGACAAATGTATACAGCAGAGAATCTGACATTCAGCAAAAATTAACTACAAGGCAATCTTCGAGGTCCATGTGTTTTAAATAAGGGACAGAAAACAGAAGAGCGCCAGAACAAAATGAATGTTAGAGTCCATTAAAAAAAACAGCGATTGTGTTGGTCAAACAGCACAGATGAAAGTAATCATCAGCACTCATGGGATGCAAACTTCTTGTAAATTTTTTATTGAACATGAGTCATATGCATCAATCAAACCAACTTTTCAGGGCACACAGGGTCTCTTCCCCAGGGAGACATAGTGGTCATAGTCACCCCATAGTGGTTGAACCCTTTGCTATGGGAGCCGAATATTTTCAAGGCCAGTTTACAAGTAGCTGGGCATTGCCATGGGAAAAGTGTACCAATGAAAAAATAATGTTTAAACTATACTGTTCAGTAGTGAAGAGTTTTTTTAATAAGGCTTAAAAGGCAACATCAAAAATACACAATTCTTGAATATGCTTGGGGGATACCTTAAACCTGCACATGAAGTGGTGTAAAGACCGTATTGAGAGAGTGGTGATCAAGGATTCATACTCTGAATGGTCAGAGGTTGTTAGTGGTGTCCCCCAAGGTTCAGTGTTGGACTGGATTAAAAGTACTATTTCCGTGTTTGCAGATGACACCAAGTTATGTAGTTCTAGACCCTTCTGATTAGGATTCGTGGCAGCTTTCTTCACTCCATACGCGCTGAATTTAGGAACGTCTTATGGGTGAATAGGCTGGTTCTGGGTTAACCAGACAAACTAAATGGAGGGATTGGATTCCCTGATCTGGTCCTCTATTATAGGGCTTCCCATTTGTCCAGGGTATTTCTCCAAATTGTGGGTCCACATAGAACAATAGCAACACAACCAGCTTTGAATTATTCTCTCCCATCCTACGATTGGTGCAACCTGGTTAGTACTGAAACAGGTGCGGAGCCTTCTCAGAGAACCTGCTAATTTAACCGTTCCTCTCCAATCATTGGTCACCCCCTCTTTTTTCCAGGCCGTTTAGATCCTCTGGTCCAAGCCAATCAGTTCAGGGCCTTTCACTTCATCTACTCAGGAACCTTGGCCTCCATTCAGGAGGCCCTTTGGAGGGCATCCAAGCTTCAACACTTTTTACTTACCTTGTCCAAACCTGAAGATCTATAAGAGGGCTCCTTTTGAAGCTTTATGGCTAGATCCCGTCCCACTGCGCTACACGCTCTAATGAGGAAGTTCTGAGTTATCTCAAACTGGCAGAGGGACTTGTGTGATATGTCAATTTGCCTTCTCTGATGGATCTCAACTGCGGATACACAGGTCAGTGGTATTTGCAGGTAATGGGTTTGAGGCCTGTATTAGATCATGCAGTCACTGAGGAAATGCGTGCAACGCAGGCAAGGATTTGAGACACCCTGGCAATGATGATGCGTGGAACACAGGTTATATGAGACCTGTATTTCATCATACAGGATGTTAAAACCATGAAACCAGATATTGAAATATGTATGTGTGAACCTTATATGATGATTGATTTTCTATATTTTAATCTATCCAAGTTTAGAGATGCAGTTTTGACTGGTGCTGCTGATGTTTAGTTTACAATTGGTAAACAATCAGTAAGCTTGACAGGCAGACCTAAGTATAGTTGAAACAGTTGTTAGGAATGCTCAAGAAGACTTGGCCTTTAAAATGAGTTTGTAGAGTAAAACACATGACTCAGGACAAAATGGGATTGAAGGAGAACACATGACTCAGCTATAAAGAGTATGGCACTCCCTTATGCTAATCAGAAAGACTTTTAAGGTAAACATCACATAGGTTATTTTAAAGTAAAAGCATGAATAAAAAGACACACTCATTCACACTACAGATCCACAGACACACACATATGCACAGACAGACACATCACAAAGACACCCCCACACTCACAATGAATAGAAACACCTGTTAGGACTATTTTTTACTTACTAACCAAAGACACGTATCTTATAGATTTCTGCTGTAAGATATACTATATTTTGTAATCATCAAGCATCTTATAGACTCATTCTGTAAGATATACCATATCCTGTAATATTTTGTAACTTTAAATTAAACACATTCTGAACTTTGTGCAACAACGGAAACAATCATCTATTATTGAACTTTTCCACCCTATGCTTAGAGAAAAGGAATATGACATAAAAAAAGAAATCATATTTTGTGTCATTTTCTTACACAGGAGCACAATAAAGTCACTCACAGATTATATTTATATAATTAAACAGTAGTACTTGCGGTCAGTAGAGTCTTCCCAGACTAGTTGTAAGTGTATTCGTGCACAGACTCAGTTGCAGGGAGATGTATCTGGAGGCAAAGCAGCTGCAAGTTGATTAAAGGGACATCCTAAAACATTTAATGTGAAAATGGCTTAATGTAGCTTAATGTACCATAATGTGCCTAAAACTCAATAAATTGCCTTGAAACTTTGCATAATCCATGTGCTCAGCTTCCCAAACCTATATTTGAAGTTTCATGGATTTTGGTTACCCACAAGGCAAATGAGTGACAGTAAGCTTGTTTTTTGGGGAGCTTAATGTGGCTTAACGTACAAAATACAACTTAGATGTTAATCAATTTCTCCCAAACTTCCAAAACCACACGACTCTATCTATGCCAACATATTCTGAAGATTTGGGGTCATTTGATAAAACATACCAAAAGTTATTCACATTAAACTATTTTATTACATTCCTGGAAAACATTTAGCTTAATGTAAGAAGAGCTTAATGTACCATAATGTGCTTAAACCTCAATCAAATGCCTTAAAACTTTGCACAACCCAAGTTCTCCGCTTCCAAATCCTATCCCCTGGAAGTTTCATGGATTTTGGTTACCCACAGGGCAAATGAGTGAGATTAAGCTTGTTTTTTGGGACACTTAAAAGACATTTCCACCTTTGTAAGTGATTTTGAGTTTTTGGTGGCAATGGGGAGGTGCAGGGGGGATGTACATGTGTGTGCATTCTTAGGAGTCACAGAGCTATATTTCATACTTTATTTTATAGATTCTTTTACAGGCCAGAAGCCTAGAAGTTCAAAATTCCCTCCACAATATCCTTAATCCGTCCCTCTCACAGGGTCGGGTTGTTATCTCTAAACTGCAATTAGCTGTTTTCACCTCCTCCCCCCTCTGCTCTGTGGAGAGACAGCAGGATGAGTCATAGTTCTGTGTGTCTGTGTGAGTGTTAGGACACAGAGAGAAGTCTATAGAACAGGACAAGTGAAAGTATATTCTTTGTCTCTCTCAGACAGTGGCGACTCTAGGAACAATATATAGGGGGGGCACATAAGATACCACAGTCAAAATGGGGGGGCACTAATAATTTTCACCACTAAAAAAAACTAAAGAAGTATATATGAATAAGATTACAAAATACGAGAGTAATGCGGTATGCGGTGATACCTTTTTATTGTACTAACCTTAGAAGACGAGCTTTCAAGAGTTTTTCTTTCTTCCTCAGGTATTGCTTCAGACTTGAGAAAGAGGAAAACTCTCAAAAGCTTCAATTTCAGCAAACACCAGGGCTGTGTACCACCTATAGCCATAGAGGACTACAAACCGCAGCAATACATT
>NW_017307231.1:564501-570593 GCF_000935625.1 Nanorana parkeri | reverse complement strand
TGCCCCCCTGTAGAGACGCCTATGCTCTCAGATGTCCCCTTTATCCTGGGTCACATATACTCTGTGCTGCCCCAAGTCCAGGCTCCCTCCTCCCCTCCCCCCACCATTCTTCTCATTTACACATATGACTGCTAGAACAGATAAAAAGACATTGGGGGAAATTGATCAAAATTGGAGGAAACAGAATCTGGAGCAGTTGCCCATGGCAACCAATCAGCTTCTCTCTTCAGTTTGTTCCGTTAAGATTTGAAAATGAGAGAGAGAAGCTGATTGACCCCACACATCCAGGTTCCTCTGTGCGATGTCACCAGGCATGTGCGGTGTCACCAGGCATGTGCGGTGTCACCGGAGATTGTGTGGGGGCACCAGAGATTGTGCAGGGTCACCGGAGATTGTGCGGGGTCACCAGAGACCCCGTGTCCCAAAAAACAAGCTTAATGTCACTAATTTGCCTATTTCACCAAACTGAAATATTAACACACCTGAGGGAATATTTTTCCATTAATGCGACTCCAGATATTAGCCCCTCTACCCTGTGGTGTGCACACAAGGCCTTTATCCGGGGAGTCCTTATACGGCTAGGGGCGAGAGTGAAGAGGGAGAAACAACACAGCTACCAAGCTCTGTTGACTAAATTAAAAGAATTGGAACGGTCTCATAAGAAATCGTTGGATCCGGGTACATACACAGCCCTACTCCAAACCCGCTTAGATCTAAAAACCCTATTATTGAGTGAATACGAATATAGGATGTCTAAACTTAAAACACTGTACTACCATCAAAATCCATGAAACTTCCAGGATAGGTTTGGGAAGATGGGAACCTAGGTTGTGCAAAGTTTCAAGGCATTTGATTGAGGTTTAAGCACATTATGGTACATTAAGCTAAATGTTTTCCAGAAATGTAATAAAATAGTTTGTGAATAACTTTTGGTATGTTTGATCAAACGACCCCAAATCTTCAGAATATTTTGGCATAGATAGAGTCGTGTGGTATTGGAAGTTTGGGAGAAATTGGTTAACGTCTAAGTTGTTTTATGTACGTTAAGCCACATTAAGCTCCCAAAAAACAAGCTTAATGTCACTCATTTGCCCTGTGGGTAACCAAAATCCATGAAACTTCCAGGATAGGGTTTGGAAGCGTAGAACATGGGTTGTGCAAAGTTTCAAGGCATTTGATTGATTAAGCTCTTCTTACATTAAACTAAGTGCTTTCCAGGAATGTAATAAAATAGTTTAATATGGGGGCGTGGCCAGCAGCCGAGGCGGATGGTCGCAGGGTAGCAGAGCTCCGGCACAGAGTAATCCCTAAGGCTGGATTTCAAGCACAGAGGACTCCCACTCTGCTACCCCTGACTGATCCTGACCCCAGTATTGCTCCATAATGGCGGGGAAGCGCAAAACCAAGCGGGGACCCCGCAAACTCACTGACTCCTTCCGCTCGTCGGGATCGACATGACGTGGCTGAGGAGAGACTCCTGCAAATTATGGTATGGACTGGAGAGCTCCATGGTGCCGGGAGGAGATCTACTGGCATGGCTAGTGGCTGCAACTATGAAACCCAGCCTTCGTTTACTGTCTCACCCCACCTTACATGCCATATTTCAGGTGTGGTGTTCAGTCCTTAAGAGTGCCGGCAGCTCACAATATTCCCATAATGCGATGCTTTATATGCACTGAAACTAAATAAAAAAAACTTAAAGTTTAAAAAATAGTTTAATGTGAATAACTTTTGGTATGTTTTGAGTTTTTGGTGACCCTAAATCTTCAGAATATGTTGGCATAGAGTCGTGTGGTATTGGAAGTTTGGGAGAAATTGGTTAACATCTAAGTTGTTTTTTGTACATTAAGCCACATTAAGCTCCCCAAAAACAAGCTTAATGTCACTAATTTACCCTGTGGGTAACCAAAATCCATGAAACTTCCAGGATAGGTTTGGAAGATGGGAACCTAGGTTGTGCAAAGTTTCAAGGCATTTGATTGAGGTTTAAGCACATTATGCTACATTAAGCTCTTCTTACATTAAGCTAAATGTTTTCCAGGAATGTAATAAAATAGGTTAATATTAATATAACTTTTGGTATGTTTTATCAAATGACCACAAATCTTCAGAATATGTTGGCATAGATAGTGTCGTGTGGTATTGGAAGTTTGGGAGAAATTGGTTAACATCTAAGTTGTTTTATGTACGTTAAGCCACATTAAGCTCCCAAAAAACAAGCTTAATGTCACTCATTTGCCCTGTGTGTAACTAAAATCCATGAACCTTCCAGGATAGGTTTGGGAAGCTGAGCACTTGGGTTGTGCAAGGTTGCAAGGCAATTGATTTAGGTTCAGATACTTTTTTACACATTAAGCTCTTTTTACATTAAATGTTTTAGGATTGTAATAAAATAGTTTAATGTGAATAACTTTTGGTATGTTTTATCAAATGACCCCAAATCTTCATAATATGTTTGTATAGATAGAGTCATGTGGTATTGGAAGTTTGGGAGAAATTGGTTAACATCTAAGTTGTATTTTGTAAGCTCCCCAAAAAACAAGCTTAATGTCACTCATTTGCCTTGTGGGTAACTAAAATCCATGAAACTTCGAAGATAGGTTTGGGAAGCTGAGCACGTGGGTTATACAAAGTCTCAAGGCAATTGATTGAGTTTTAGGCACATGATGGTACATTAAGCTACATGAAGCCATTTTCACATTAAATGTTTTAGGATTTCCCTGATTAAAGAGGAGTGGATGCTGCTGCAATGTCTCCTCAGAGAGCTCACAGGAGCTGTAACAAGGTTTAGTTAGCATCACTGAAAGAGAGCGGTGAGGCAAATTGCTTGTAGAAGTGGAAGCTAAGATGAAGAGTCAGCCCAAAAGTGTTCTTGCTGTGCTGGATGCGTATTGGAGTCTCTGTGGGGAAAGGCCTCGATGTGTCATACATTACACAGACATCTAGCAATTCAACCCCTGTGGGGTTGAATCTTCTGTGAGGAAGTGGAGGAGCCAAGTGACTGGTGGATCAGATTGCTTAACACAACTCTGAACTTAGATAAGAATATTACAACTTGGTAGTTTCTTTCCCTGAAGCCCAAAGGGCAAAATATTTTTATTTTGCTCAAAAGTCTTCTATGGCCTGCAGAATTCAAGAATCAGGCTTCAAACTTTTATCTAGATGGTACAGAGTTCCTGTAACTATGCATAGTGTCTTTCCACTGTCTTTCCATTTTCCCTTGTTGGAAGTGTAACCAGGCTTTGGTCACATTCTTGCATATTTTTTGGGAGTGTCCTGCCCTCCAGCCGTTTTGAGCAGGAGTTCGCTTCTGGTCCAAGAAATTGATGGGGTTTGACCTGGATGACTGCCCTTTTTCCTATTTACTCCATTTAAACCACCTGTGGAGACACTGCTGCAGGAGATGACTCTTGGTTCATTTGATCAACGCAGCGAGGGTTTGTATTCCACTCTGCTGGAAACGGACCTCCCCGTCCTCCCTCACTCTATGGTGTAGAAAGGGCCAAGAGTTGTGTACTATGGAGGACTTGACTGTGTCTCTCCACCATCGTGAGCAGGCCTTCAGAAACACGTGGTTTTACTGGGACCTTTTCTCTCTCCTGTGCCATGACCCGGGCGGCCAACAGGGTGGTTGGCTCTACGGCAGGGGCTGGGCGGCTCCTGGTTGCTTCCCTTTCCTGATTTTACTAGTTTTCGGATCTGTCTGGTTCTTTTTTCTCTTCTTCTTTGCTTCGCTCTCTTCCCCCTTTTCTCCTTTCTTTTAACCTGCCTGCTAAAAAAAATAGCTTACAATTTATTGGACGAAATACTAGGAAACTGGTTACTGGAATCAAAGAACACATTTATAATTTAAAAAGGGGCTATAAGAATCATTCAGTTTCCAAACATTTTCGAGATGTTCATCATAAAGATCCCACTAATTTACAGTTTTGGGGCATAGAGAAAATGGGGGGGGGGGGATAATTAGCAAAAAAAAAATCCTTTTGGATATTCAAAGCAGGGTCTATTAAACCATCTGGTCTTAATGTAAAATTTGATCTCAACTGTTTTATGCTCTAATGCTTGTACTATTTATTGTGGTTACTGTTTTATGTAGAATCTGAGGGAATGCTTGAGGGTTATTATGTATTATTTATTTTAGCTGCTGTGTTACTATGTCAGAATGTTTATACTGCTCTGATATACAGTACTGTTTATGGAAACAAATGAAAATCTATGGTTAAGGAGATTCCCAATGTATTTCCATAAATCAAAATTTACGCGAGTTCTTTCATTTGCGCTGACTTCGAAGACAGGAGGAATACCCAAGTATACAAAATATAGATATTTATTTATAAAAAAAATCAGTGCAAAATAATAATACAGTATACAGTAAATAATGCAAAATAATAATACAATAATACAATAATAATACAGTGCAATAATAATAATACAAAAATCAGTGCAAAATAATTGGTGACAACAAAGAATATGGATCAGATAATATCAATCAATTTGATAACACAGGTAATGCATAAAATGTAACCATTGGATATTAATTCAACAGGTAAATGTAACCAATATGTTTCATTAAAGAAAGAGAGAAAAAAAACTCTTTAGAAATTCTTATCTCTTTTGGAAGGCAAAGAAAGTAATCAACCAGCCCCATACAGGCTGGCACCGTCTTACTTGATGTGCTTCTGAGACCCCCACAATTTACGATCGGAGGCATGTTTATACTAACATTCCGATCTCCTTCTCTGACCGTCTCTTGTTTAAGGAAAATTAACTTATATTCACCTCATAGCACATAGACAAAATGGCTACCAGTATGCCCATAGACACATCTGTAGAATTACATGTTTAGGCCTGTGAAATTGATTCCTTTTGGCCCAATAGTTCTGACAACTATTGGAATTGTGTGCCTCCCCCTGCTACCGAGCCATCAGCTGGATAGATCATTTCTGTCTTCATTTCGATCTGCTGCTCTAAACTGGGGTTCCCCTATTGGGTATTCTATTTAAAGGGGGTGGGTATTTAAATGGAGACCTAGACGTCAGTGACTCCGCACCCCTGATGAAGTCACGTGAGACCTAACGCGCGTAGGGCGTACTGACGTCACTATTCTGATCTGGCCGGAAGGACGGGAGAGCGTCCTCGTTCGTGGAGTATTGAGCTGGATTATTGCATCTCTCTCCGCTGTTTTGTTTTAATTCATTCCATGTGAGTAAGTTTTTAAAGATTAAAGTTTTTTATTTATCTGGACGATACGCACTATGAGTTTATTGCTTATCTCTTTCTGGATGGATACCATTATGAACTGGTCCGGTGTCTATGCCTAGAGGGTGTCCCTCCCCGCCAAGAAGGGAACAGTGTTTTATGACCTTTACTGGTCATTAGCTCAGGTGAGCACCCACCTGCACACCACTATTTTATCACATGTGGATTGAAGCATCTATTTCAGGGGTCTCACAGTACCGGTCCACAGGCCAACTCCGGCTGGCGAGTCGGTACTATGTAGCCCGCAGCCAGCTGACAAGTCTTGCAGGAGCAGCTACACGGTCTGCATCTCTGTCGGATGCAGACCGCAGAGCTGCTCCTCTCAGCTCCAGTTCTGTCAGTTCTGAGCTCCGGCCGAATGATGGGCGAATGACCTTAGATCTAGACCACTAGATCACCAGGAAATAATGATGTGCCTCCTCTCTGCACAGATGCAAGCAAGGGGGCTTGGGAGGAAAGGAGGGAGTGTATTATATGTGTGCTGGGAGCGTGGAAGGGGGTAGCAACTGTCACCCATTCAAGTTAATGATCAGGTGACAGCCGCTGCATGTACACACCTGCATGTAATCGTACGTGATATGGCCCGCAGCCAGCTGACAAGTCTTGCAGGAGCAGCTACACGATCTGCATCTCTGTCAGATGCAGACCGCAGAGCTGCTCCTGTAATGGCTTTCCTGCTTCCCGACCCCACGACTCCACAAGTCTCCTGGGCACACCGCTACGGGGTTCTAGCCATGTAAGCTCTGGCCCGGGTGAGACCCCTGGATTATTCCTCAATCATCACCTATCACTGCTTATTTAATTTCTTCTCATTTTTTCGCCCCCCCCCCGGG
>NW_017307231.1:493811-564482 GCF_000935625.1 Nanorana parkeri | reverse complement strand
TCCAGACAATCCACACAGTATGACAGCTGATAGACCGTTATTGCATTATCATTGTGCATTTGTCACTACTAGGAAACTCAAACTCAAATGCTCCACTACCTTTTTGCTTGGAGCGTCCCAGAACCTGTGCCCCAACAGAGAACCACCCGGCTGGGGGTTTTGTGCACGTGTGTCCTGGTGCGCCCCAACACTGGATGAATACTTTTGATGCAGCCTAACCTCAGGGGCTTAGTTACATACACTGTATGGTATGCTTTTGAATGTATGACTTTCGATGATATGGTTGTGTTTTCATCTAAGTTTAGAATAATTCTAGAACCCCGACTCCTCCCACAAGAGAGGAAAGTTCCTTCCTGGTAGGCAACTGTTTGATGTGTGCAGACACAGCTACCCACACCATGGTTTATATTATGCCTCAGGGAATATACGTGCACTGATTGCAGAGGTGTCAGAGTGGGCAGATAGATAGATAATATCGGATGAGTTTCCGATAACTCACATTTTTCTATTTTTTTTCAGGACCCAGTTAGGTGTATGTATGTTTGAAGCTAGGCTTATATGTTTTTGTAGAAGTCAGTACCAAGCCCATCTCCCCCCGAGTGAGGAGAAGGCTGTGTGACTCTAGAGGTTACGTACAGCTACTGGTGCCTCCTAACTAACCCCGTTCATCCAACACATTTGGGTGTAAAACTAGGTTCTCAGTGTTCTTAAGGTTTCCATAACGCTGTGAGAGAACCGACCACAAGTGATAGGTCTGTAAACCTATCTGCGGTGTAGTTGCTTACATTTCCGTTTTCCTGTAGCTTTTCTATTTCTTTCTTCCCCCCATCTTTCCTCCTCTAAACTACTTCCTTGCTTTCACTCTTCATGCTTTCTCCGCGGCCACAATGTACTAACGGTGTTCTTAAGATGCTAGGGGACTGCTAGGGGAACTAACGGTGTTCTTAAGATGCATGCCGCATCTGTGGACCTGAAAAAAGGTCCACGGTGCTGGGTGACATTAAAAAAAGCTAAAGCTTCAGTAGCATTTATTCAAGAAACTCACTTTCGCAAGGGGCAGATCCCTCCCTATCATGCGACCGCCTCCACTAACAAGACCAAAGGTGTGTCCATTTTGATAGACAGGTCAATATCCTTTCAACTGTCGGATACCCTATCGGATCACGAGGGCAGGTAACTTGTATTGAAAGGAACGCTCAGTCAGACACCGATTACTTTAGCGGCAGTGTACCTTCCGAACACTTGTCATGCTTCTTTCCTCCAGTAATGCATCTCTTTGCTCACAGACTTTGCTGAGGGCATGATCGTACTGGTAGGTGATTTCAACGCTCCCTTGAATCCTCCCATTGACACCTCTGATGGGAAAACTTCCCTCCCTTTGTCACTTGATATAGACAAGATCCAGTAAGATCCAATATATGGCCATGAAAGGCCTCCGTCAAACATATTCACACAGTAATCACAAACGTGGCCATTTGGTACAGGTATACCAAGACATATACAGTATGTGACAAGACATATCCATTTACATGGTTGTTGAGTTGGTTCACACATGTGAGAGCAGAGGGCATACAGGAGTCAAAGAAATAAGTTTCAGGTATGTGTAACCACGTGCATACATCTTTTTATGTACACATTCCCATGCCAATGCATCTGGTCTAGGCAGGCTCTCAGTTTGCCTTTTGTACTCAGCCTGCCTTTCAGCATGCCAAGCCTATTTTTAAGGAGGCCTATTTACACACACTGCAGGCCTTTTTGCTGCGGCCTGAAAATCGTGTGGTGTTTCAATGTTGGTGTTTCAAAGGGCATCCGACACTGGGGTCGCTCCTATTGTTACGGCTGTGTGAGGTGCATTTACAAACACGCATGCAGAATAGGGGGAGGATGTAGTGTTCATGAGCACACATATACATACATCCAAACTCCCTGGAACTCATTGACACACTACAACATGCACATGTCACAGTATACTGACCGATCTCCAGACGGTGTCGGCTGCATGAATTAACGATCGTAGGTTCATGTGGGTCCAGTCGAAATCCAGTCGACACAGAGATCAGAACAAAGAGCTGGAGCAGAGATAAAACACGTCTCAGCAGCAAGGCCTCAAGTCCAGAAACAACCTCAGGCAAAAAACAAAGGGCAACTTCTATGACACAGGAAGAAATGGTGGAGCTGGTCACTGTGACAGACCCCAGTACTCAGGATGAGTATGTACACCGCTGTATTCTTCCTTGATTCCTTCACTTGGTGGACTGTGACCTGGTTAGTCTACCATTGGAGTATTCTCCAATGGTAGACTAACCAGGTCACAGTCTCCCAACTGGTCTGGACTTCCGTTAGTCGGGCAGTATGAATCCCCATATTCCCTCCATGGGACCCCCTGCCTCTGCTGCTGGGGAGAGATGTTGTCTGTGCCTTTCTGAAAAACATCCTCTGGGGAGAAGTAAAGACGGTATTTTCTCCCAGACCCCAAAGCCACCTGCTGGAAGAGAGGACGGGTTCCTGTTCTCCCATGAAGGTTGGAACAGACTACAGTACAGGGCATAGGCCAGTGGTGCTCTGCCCTGGTGCCAGCACTTCTGCTGGGGAAACCACATCCTCAGTTATGGCTTGCTGTTGGGGTGGGAGGACGGCTTCCTCCTCTACCTGGATTCCAAACTGGTGCTGGGGAGGGATAATGACCACCTCCTCTCCCTGTATCCCAATTTGCTGCTGGGGAGGGAAAACGGTCACCTCCCCTCCCGGACTGCTGATCTGCCAATGGGTTGACTACCTCTTCTCCCTGGAACTTCATCTGCTGCTGGGAAGAGAGGTCGGCTACCTCTTCTCCCTGGAACTCACTCTGCTGCTGGAGAGAGAGGTTGGCTGCCCTTTCTCCCTGGCACTCACTCCCTGGCTACCTCTTCTCCCTGGAACTTCATCTGCCACTGGGGAGAGAGGTCGGCTACCTGCTCTCCCTGGAACTCACTCAGCTATTGGGGAGAGAGGTCAGCTACCACTACTCCCTAGAACTTCATCTGCCGCTGGGGAGAGAGGTCAGCTACCTCTTCTCCCTGGAACTCACTCTGCTGCTGGGGAGAGAGGTCGGTTACCTTCTCTCCCTGGAACTCACTCAGACCGTCTGCCTCCTCTCCCTGGAACCCTGTTGCCAGCTCTTCAGCTGCATGGGACAGCGGTTCCTCTGCATTCAAATCTATAGGGTCCCCCAAGTCTGAAGATGGTGACGAGGAAATGGGGTTGGCCACCATCTCTCCCAGGAGCTTCAGGAGGGCTATGGGTGTGGGGCAGAGGCTAGCAGCACTCTGCCCTGTTGACAGCTGGGAAGTAAAATGTAACTTTGGTGGCCTTGCACAGAGCCACCGATTGTTGTAGGCAGAGGCCCGCGGTGCTCTGCCCTGATGCCAACTCTTCAGCTGGGGTCAGTAGTTTCACTGCATCAGCCTGCCCTTGGGGAGTGGAGCCGCCAGGCCTGGCTCCCTGGAGTTCCGGAGGTGTTGCCGGTGCTGGGCAGAGGTCAGCCACGCTCTGCCCTGATGCCAGCTCTTCAGCTGTTGAGGTTGTTGTTGTTGAGTTGGTGCAGTTCCACTGCATCGGCCTCCTGTTGGGGAGAGGGGCTGCCTGCCCCAGCTCCATGGAGCTTCAGAGGTGCTTTTGGTGCTGGGCAGAGGTCAGCACCAAAGAGCTGCCCTGATGCCAGCTCTTCTGCTGGGGTTAGTAGCTGTTGAGCAGTGTCGAACAGTCTTTCGTATGCCTGTTCCAGCTCCCATTCTTGAATAATTAGAAAGTCCAAATCAGTTCTCAATCCAAGCTCACGGGGAAGTTCCAACTCCCTAAAATGTTATGAAGACGGGGCTCGCAGCTCTGAAGAAGGGGTGGAGAAGCCCGAGGAGGGGGGCGACGGTACCGATGGGCGGTGGTGCAGTCATGGGAGGGCGGAGACATTGTTGTGGGGGGAGGCTTCAAGGGTTCCGAGGGGGAGCACAGACCAATAGTATGGGTGGATCTCATGCAGTCTGCCAACATTACCACGCTGGGCTGGGGATTCCCTCGGGAGTACACAGAGGGAGGCCACTTTTGGGCACCCAACCTACAGAGGACGGCGGAAGCTCGATCCTGAGACTCGGGGGGTAAATGCTCGCCTATTTCACGAGGGTGGGGGACATGTAGCCGCGGGGGCGGCCCTGGGTGGGCAGGGAGGGGGGGCCTCCATGTCGAGAGCCCGACCTCCCGGTTCGGGCTGCCCCCGGCTCTCTATCACTCAGGGGCGCATGGGCTTGCCTTAGCTTGAGTGAGAATATGGAGCTCGCAGTGCAGCACCTGAAAGGCCATAGCCTGCCCTACCCCGAGGCCTGTTAGAAATGGGTCAGACAGGTAGTGGTTTAATTGCCTACTCTTTTTAAAGGCCTCCTTTGCAGCACGAGTTCCACACCCCTGAATGTGGAGACAGGAGGTGGGGAAACTACGGGCAGCACCGGTGCCGGACGATGCAGGACACTGGGCCTGGGCAGGTCCTTGAGGCCCGTCTTCAGTGAGGCAGGAAGCAGGTGCTGATGCGGCTGGAGCAGAGCGGAGTCAGGCAAGCCAGGGTCAGCAACAATCGGGCAGCAAGGTACAAAAGGAGAAGGCAAAGGACAATCCAGGGACAAGCAGAAGTCGGAGGCAGGTGGCAATCAGGCAAGGTCAAGGAATCCGGTCGATGATGATATGGCAACAGGCAAGATGCAGGAATACACACTAAAGCTGAAAGACCACTCAGCAAAGATCCTGGGAGTTGGGCCAGCTTAAATAGGATCATTCCCAGACAGAGCAAGTCACTTCCTGTGCGCCATGTGCCGTTTGTGCATGCGCAGTAGCTGCCGTTTACGCATGCACAGTAGCTGCCGTTTGCGCATGCGCAGTAGCCGCTGCTTCCCGCAAATGTGGTGAACAGGCCTATGCGCAGTCGTAACTCTGCCGTTAGGCATGGTCTTACAGTGGGTTAGTGGCGCGCCAGCCCCTAGATTGCTACTGATATCGGGGTTCGTTTGTAGCTGGTTGGGGGTGTCCCAATACATTGTTTAATGTGTCTTCTCTATGTGACAGATGCCATAATGTTTTAAGGTTTGTTAACTGTTATCAAAAGTTTTCCTGCAAGTCGTTTGTGTTTATATTTCACATATTTGATATACTTCACGGTACCAAAGGTAGCATCTCTCAGGCTCCTTTGCTTACTTTTTCCCCCACTTAGGTTCCTTCGTGCTTTCAAGCAGAAGGCTGTTTTGTTTTAGTATCCCCTGTTGTCTCCTGTGGTGTGCCGTCCCTCCAACTCTCCTTCTTTTCCTGTTCCACGCTCCTTCTAATCAATCCTTCCCCTTGTTCTCCCTCTATTCCTTCTATTCTTCCCGTTCTTGCCTCTTTCTGAGCCTGTGTTTTTTCCTCCCGTATGGCGAAGCAGGGGGATAGTGCAGGCCGACCGGACCCGACCAAATTCTTACCATGGAATGTAAAGGGTCTGAACGTTCCGGAGAAGAGGTCTCAGTCTTCTGCTAGGCGATTTCTGGAGACATTGTAAGCAGGTGGCGTTTTTGCAGGAGACCCATTTCAGGCGGGATGCTATCCCAAAACTGTCGGATGGTAGGTACACATATGCGTACCATAATGCGGCCGTTGACGTCAAGGCACGGGGGGTGAGCATTCTATTAGCAAGGAACACGGGGTGGCATTATATTTCCACCAGCACGGATAGGGACAGTCGCTTTCTGTTCCTGAAAGGCCGGATTTTTGGCAAGCTTGTGACACTGGTCAATATATACGCCCCAACTCTAACCAAATCTCCTTCCTGAAAGAATGTCTGCTTTCCCTATCGGACTTTGCAGAGGGGTTGGTGCCCTGTGACTTTAACGTGGCGACTGACCCGGGCTTGGATGTCTCTCCCGGGGAGCTTCGCACTTATCCTGAAATCTTGAAACGGTTTCGGCAGATTCTGCAAGCAGTCCATCTGGTGGATGTATGGCGTCTTCTGCACGCCAGAGATAGAGATTATACGTTTTACTCTGCGGCACATCGCTCGTACTCGCGCATCGATTATTTCCTGATCAAACAGGGAGATTTACATAGGGTGCGTGCCGCGAGTATTGACATTCTCTCGGTATCAGATCATGCCCCGATATTGATGGAGTTGGCGATTCACAAGGAGGCTCTGGGGCCATGGAATTGGACTCTGAATGGAACGCTACTTGATGATGTGGTCTTTCAGGAACTAGTGCGTCAGGAGCTTTCCCACTTCTTTACTCTTAATAGCTCTCCTGACTCTCCTCTGCTATCGGTGTGGGAGGCTCATAAATGCTTTATCCGCGGAATTCTTATCTCACAAGCGACTTGCATCAAGAAATCTTGGGCACTATCCTTGGCCGATCTGCTCACAAAGATTCAAACTTTGGAACTGCGGCATAAACAATCCCTTGCTAGGGCAGTTGAGGCGGAATTGCGGAGGCACGGCGTGACCTCCAAGATCTTCTGCTGGGCAAAATTAAAGCAAAAAGATAATTCTATGAACATGGCAATAAGCCCGGGAAATCCCTGGCGTTGGCGGTAGAGGCTATACAGACTTACTTGACCCAGTCGGACTTGCCCAGTCTTACGGGGGAGGAGGCAAAGGCCATGAAATCCCTCTGAAAAAAATGAAGCCAGCTGGTCTGGATGGATTTTCCCTCCTTTACTTTAGAACCATTCAGGAATCCCTAAGGGTGCCTTTTCTCTTCGCCTACAACTCTATACTGTCAGGACGACCCTTCCCGGTAGATTCCCTGCATGCCTCTATAACAGTCATCCCGAAAGAGGGCAAAGATAACTAGAACATAAAGTAGGGACTTTATGTTCTAGTTATCGGCCTATAAAGTAGGCCTGAAACTATTTTCCAAGATACTGGCAAACCGCCTCCTCCCAGTCATTTCCCGGCTCATTCATCCAGACCAAGTGGGCTTTGTGCCCTGTAGGAAGGCCAAAGATAATACCACCAGAGTCCTTAACGCGACTGGGCCACGACCAAACACTATCCCGCTTTCCACTGACGCAGAGAAAGCGCATGACCGAGTAAATTGGTCTTTCTTGTCGGCCAATCTAAGGGCCTTTGGGTTGCGTCCCAATATGTGTGCCTGGTGCTCGGCCATTTACTTGGAGCGCATAAACTGAGCTTTTTCGCATTATTTCTCCCTCTCCAATGGCACGAGACAGGGTTGCCCCTTGTCACCATTACTCTTTATTCTTACGTTGGAACCTCTGCTCTGCAGGATTAGGGCACATCGGGACATCTCTGGTCTGCATGAGGGCCCTTTGTCCCACAAGATAGCAGGGTACGCAGATGACCTGCTGTTTTTCGTTACTCGACCCCTGATTTATCTCCCGAATTTGATGAAGGAACTCCGGCTCTACGGGGAGGTCTCACATTTCAGAATCAACTTCAAAAATCAGAGGCCCTTAATCTAACCGTTGCGCCGCAACACCTAGGTCCATTCAATCTGCATTCACGTTCCGTTGGGCTACGACCCACATCTCGTACCTGGGTACCAATATCATCCCGATGGTGGATAAGATTTTTGAGGCCAATTTCCCTTCCTTCTTATCAGTGCTCCGAGATGACCTCTGGCATGCTCTACTGGTTTGGTAGGAACAGCGTCCTCAAAATGAACATCCTACCACGGCTGCTCTATCTACTGCAGACACTCCCAGTTTCCATCCCAAACGCCTTCCTCAAACAGGTGAGACGGGAGTTCATTACCTTTTTATGGTCCCATAGCGCCCACCGTCTGAGCAAGACCCTATTGGCCTTACCAAAATGGAGGGGGGGGATTGGATTCCCGGATTCCCAGATATCTGACAGCAATTCATATGGCCCGAGCTTTTATAACCGGGCGTCAGACAAACGGTGGATACATCTCGAGCAGGCAGAGTAGGCCTGCCACAGTCCACCCATGGCAGGCCTACTCTGGCTGCACATGGAAAGCACGACGCACATGCACGCTCACCCGCTCATAAGTACCATGTTACGGGCCTTACATGCCCCAGGCATCATTCCCCAGCTTTCTTTACCATCGCTGCTGGCCCAGTGGTAGGCAATCCGGCCTTTCCACCAGGCAGTGAAGAAGGCCCATTCTTGCGCCTACTGCGCTCCAACCGGTTCCGTGTGGCACATTTCTGGACCGAGGAGGGCATCCCAGGCTTACTTGCCCTCTCCAACAAAATATCGCTGCCGCTACCTCGCTGGCAGACCATGCAATTGCACTCCTTTCTATCCCGCCTGCTGAGAACTGAGACCCCATCGGACATTGAGACCCTTTGCCTGAAGGGGGACGGTGTAGAGCAGCGGTCTCAAAGTACCGGCTCGCAAGCCGGTACTAAGTGGTCCGCAGCCAGCTGACAAGTCAGGCACACAGACTTGCGGGAGCAGCTACACTGTCTGCATCTCCGACGGATGCAGACCGCAGAGCTGCTCCTGTCAGCTCCGGCCGGAGCTGTGTCAGTTCTGAGCTCCAGCCGAATGATGGATCATTAGTAACACCCGGGAACGACGATGTGCACAGATGAAAGCAGGTGAGGGGGCTTGGAAGGAAAGGAGGGAGGGAGGAAGTTTAATCCCTAATCTGGCGCTTACATGCAGCAACTGTCACCCATTCAAGTTAATGATCGGGTGACAGCCGCTGCACACCGATTCAACGCCTGCACACCGCATGTAATGGTATGTTATATGATTACATGGTTACAAAAACAATCACTATCCCTGGATAAACAATTGTGTAACCACTGATAGTGACAGATTCCTAACTACATGTAATCCTTTCACATATGATTACATGCGGTGTGCAGGCGTGTACATGCAGCAGCTGTCACCCGATCATTAATTTGAATGGGTGGCAGTTGCCGCTTGTAACATATGCAGACATTAACACTGGTACCGTATATAGTAGCGGCCCCCACGCGACTAAAAAATTTGTCCAGTGGCCGAATAAATTGAGTTTGAGGCCCCTGGTGTAGAGCGTGGGGTGTCCACGGCTCATGCCATTTTGGTGGCAGACCCAACACCCTCCTCACCACAGTTTCTGCCTAAGTGGGAGAGAGAATTGAATCGCTCTTTCTCTCAGGAATATCTTACACTTCGCTCACAAGGAAGGGTGTACCGACCACCCTTCACAGGATGTTTCCTCACACGTCACCAGTGTGCTGGTGATGCAATCAAAAGAACTGAACGATGCTCCATGTCTTCTGGTCCTGTTTGAGCATTCGACAGTTTTGGAACGCAGTGATCAATTGCAGTGATCAATCCCAGTGATTGAGCGTCTGACCGGGATATCCTTGATGGGAGATCCCGCAGCGCTGCTTCTCCATCTCGCGCCAATGTCTAAAAGTAAATACCGCAATTAGTAATCCACTTGGTTAATGCCGCCAGAGCATGCATACCCCTCTACTGGAAGCGTTCAGACCCGCCACCTCTCCACCTCTGGTTGCGCAAGGTCGATGAAATGCGTATTATGGAGGAATTGACTGCGGACCTCCACCATAGGGGGGCACAGTTCCGCAAATCCTGGTTCTATTGGACTGAGTACGTACACTCTGCAGAGTTTCTCACCTTGCTCTCTGAGTAATGTAGCACACGCGCCATGCCGCAGTGCCGTCCCCCTGTTGCGACTAGTATTGGGGTGCTCTTGCACTGTGAATAAACAATATTCTTCCACCTTCCTTGATCTGCTTCTCCCTTTTCTTATGTTCCCTAGTCCTACCCTCTGGTCCTCGATGGGATTATGCTGGATGACTATGAGAGGCTCGCACATAAGCCCAGCCGATGCAGTTGTCTGTTTGGATGGTTTTATACCCTACATATCACTGGTTGGCGAACCAGTGATATGGCAAACAAATGTTGTGGGAGCCATTACACGACATCTAACCCTTTTATCCCTATGTGAGAATGTATGTCTAGAATGTGCCATAATGTTTCTATTACACTTCTTGTATGTCCTTATCATTCCTAAAAAAAAATTTAAATAAAGATTAAAAAAAACAGGAGTGTAGAAAGTTTAATGCAAACAAATTCTCAGTTCTCAAAGAACAAGCCGTTTATAGCAAACTAGGGTGTATTGGCATTGATGAAATTGTACGTACATAGATAGAAAATTGCTTGCAGGAACAGATCCAAAGGATACAAACAGCTAATTTTCTGCATCGTCTAAGGTTGTGAGCGGAGTACCCCAAGGTTCAGTCCAGGAACCAGTTCTGGGTATCTTGTTTGTGAGGTTGGAAAATAGTTACATTTTAGTGTTTGCGGATGATGCTAAGCTAAGAATGATAGAATCACTATAACAAGACCCTGAGCAATGGCAGCATTATGGCATTATGGCAGATGTGGTTTAATACTGAAACATTAAACATGGGAGCCAAGAACATGTAGGCAAAAACAAAAAAACTATTTTGAGTATTTTACACATCTAGGAGGTGCTCCTCTTGGGACCCAGCAATAGGGGGAGGCTGGAGGGAGCATTGAAGCCCCCCTCCTCCCCCCACCTGCAATGCGATCGCCCATACCAGAAGGCGTGGACAACAATGCCTGCGTTCCAGGCAGGTGCGGTCGGAAAAAATTGTGCACGCACCATTTTTACCAATCGCAGTGGACTGCAACGCAGGCACTGATGTGCCACGCGTTCTGGTGTTAATAAGAAGGAAGGGAAATTGGCCTCAAAAATCTTATCCACCGTCGGGGTGATATTGGTACCCAGGTACGAGATGTGGGTCGTAGCCCAATTAACTTCAAGGCACCGCCAGAACGCAGGGGGGGAGCTAACCTCGCTGGAACGTGTATATGTGGTGTGAACAAGTCCTAAAGGATTTTTTTTACTGTCATAGCAGTAAGCATATGGAACTCTTTTCAGTTAGTGGTATCAGCTGAGAGCATTGGTAACTTCAGTTATCAAAGATGTGGGAGTCGTAGGTACACGTTAAACTGGATGAACTTGAGTCTTTATTCAACCTTACCACCTTTATTCACCTTTACTCTACAGGTGTTACCTTGTGGGAACCCGTGTGTGAAAGCGTGGTCTAGGAGCAAAAATATTCTGCTATACTTGAAAAAGCAAAAGGTGAGTGTGTCCATACGTTCATCTGTCTCCCTAACATTCAGGAGAAATGCAACACAGTCTACTATATACAGATCCCTAAAATGATTGAAATAAAATAGCTATATATAAAGTCAAAACCTTCTTTCAGTTTTAGATAGATTTAGGAAGGATTTAAACCCCTGCCAAGTTACATTTTGGGAGATTTTCCATCACTTGCTGTCCTTGAATCAGAATGTAAAGGAAATGAAAACAATTCTAGTGACTTGTGCACGGCTGAAAATTTTGTTTTCATTTTGTTTCCATTTGGATTTTTTTTTTGTTTTCTGAAATTCTGTTCGATATTCGGAATTATGATTGATACAAAGTTTTAGTTTTCGGAATGAAATGTATTCAAATCTATTTGGATGGAGCTAATTCCATCCAAATAGATTTGAATACATTTGAATTCCGAAAACTAAAACTAAACTAGCAGGGCCGGGCCCCAGCATTACCGATCCAGCGGCTTAGGAGGAGGCTGGAGCCCCAGCAGTGCCGCCAGTCCGGTGTTCTGATCTCAGGCTGGCCGGAAGTGACATCACATCATTTCCGGCCAGTCCAGAGGCAGAGGAGGCAGGGTGTACAGACAGCAGGAGCAGGTAAGAGGAGCTGGGAGGGAGATGCAACCCTGACCAGCCCACCTGAGACCAGCCCTCCTGAGAGTCTCAGATGGGCTGGGCAGCATCTATTGTGTGCTTTGCAGGGTCACTCTCAGGTGGGCTGTGTGGGGTCTCAAATATGTGTGAGGGTGTGTCCAGGGCGTTACTAAGCCCTGTGTCCAGCGCATTACAAAGCGCTGCGTACAGCGCGTTACTAAGTGCTGCGTCCAGTGCATTATTAAGCCCTGCATCCAGCGCATTACTAAGCCCAGAGTCCAGCACGTTACTAAGCCCAGAGTACAGCGCGTTACGAAGCCCTGCGTCCAGCGCGTTACTAAGCCCTGCGTCCATTGCGTTACGAAGCCCTGCGTCCAGCACGTTACGAAGCCCAGAGTCCAGAGCGTTACTAAGCCCTGCGTCTAGGTCGTTACTAAGCCCTGCGCCTAGCGTGTTACTAAGCCCTGAGTCCAGCGGGTTACTAAGGCCTGTGTCCAGCGTGTTACTAAGCCCTGAGTCCAGCGGGTTACTAAGACCTGACCTCCAGCATGTCCATGTAATATCTTGCCCCCTGGGGGCATGTCTCTAATGGATCGCAACTGCGTATATGGCCTCCACTCGGGATGGATTGGTATCAGATCACAGCTGAGCCTCTATTTGCCTCATGTGTGGATAAGGCTAAGAGGGAGCTGCTGCACATCACACCCAGTATATGAGCAACGGCAACCCTATGTAGCACCGGAAGGGTAAGTATATCGTTAGGTTTAATGCAACCCCTAGGGGGGGGGGGGGCAGCAGAGAATGGTTTGGGATGAACACAATTCACTTAGCTATTTATATCATGTAGCATATGTACATATCGTTGCTTTGTTGGTAACACATAATTCACTTAGCTATTTATATCATGTAGCATATGTACATATGCTTTGCTTTGCTTTGCTGGGATCGCATCCTCTATAGCTGATGGTATTATTCTGCATTGTTGTAGTCCTCTATAGCCAGTGCTGAGATTATTCTGCATTGCTGTATTGCTAGTATGTGTAGTCCTCTATAGCTAATGGTTTTATTCTGCATTGCTGTAGTCCTCTATAGCCAGTGCTGAGATTATTCTGCATTGCTGTATAATTTATTGTAAGATTTGTAGTTCCTCTACAGCAGGGGTGCCCATAAGGTCGATCGCGATCTACCAGTCGATCGCAAAGCTAATTCTGGTAGATTGCGATCAGAAGTTATAGTTGGCTGCTCCGTTTATCTTGGAGCTCAACTGATCCTGGCCGGGTGCAGTTCTCAGACATGACCAGCAGGTAGAGCTCTATCCCTGCCAAGCTCCTGACTCCTACAGCATGCAGCGCTCTACTCTGAGGAAGTCTGAGAGCCATGCCCTGCATATATATATATATATATCCATATATGATATCAGATAAAAATTTGTTATTGACCGCCGGCGGGTACTGCACATGCCCGCTGCCATTTGGAGTATATCTTGGTATTTTAGTATACTAAAATATACTCCAAGATGGCGGCACGCATGCGCAGAACACACTGGTGGCCGCACTGGCCCCTGCTTGTTCTGCAGTCTCTTTGTGCAGTTTCGGATTCGGAGACTCGTTGCCTCCGAATCGGAAACAGCATTACAAAGTGTTTTTCTATTGATGAAACAAATAAACATTTGTTTCAACCGAAACAATTTTTTTTGCCCTGCACATGTCTATTACACACTGAGATTAGGAACTTTAGGATTTTTTTTAGGAGTATGGCCTTTACAGGTAATAGTCCCATGGTTTACCTTTTTTCTGATAAGAGTGCTAGGTCTGACTAAGGGCCCATTCACAATAGTACAGTGCGTTCATCGCACTCGCTGTTCTGTTGCGGAAGGTGCGTTACGGTGCCTATCGTTGGTAGATCTCATTAAGCTGGTCATATAAAAAGTAGATCTTAACACAAAAAATTGTGGGCACCCCTGCTCTACAGCTTGGAGTCAGTGTTGCAGCGGTCGGTACCAGGGTTGCAGCGGTCACAGCTGTGACCATGCCCTGGTGCTTTATCATTGTCCTAAAATCATTAGTCTGTATTGTTTTAGAAAAACTGTCTCATGACACTAAAAAAAGGTATCAGTAATTGGTATCAGCAGGTACTTGGTCTGGAAAAATGGTATCTGTGCATCCCTACATATGAGTCACACTCCATACAATCCATTTCAATAAAACCTTCTGACTAAAGTAAATTAGCTTTCAGTATAACTTGGCTTTATCACTTTGTAGGGAGAGATAGGGCAAAGCACCATTTTCCTAGTTGTGGCCAGTATTCGTATATTACAGTTGGGGTGCATAAGTAGCTGTAAAAGATAACCAAGATTAAATGCCTGTATTGCCATTTTTTTTTACTAGAGTTGTACTTACACCTGAAATATGATTTGTTCTAATTAAATATTTTTCTCCCAGTTAGAATGGAGGAGTCTTCAACAAATGCAATGGATTACAGTTACACTTCCGGCACAATGCAACCAGAGCCAATATGTGAACAAGAAGAAACTAAAACATTTTTATCATCTTATATATCTTCTCTTTTCTGTATACTCTTCTTTGCAAGTGTGATTGGTAACAGTGTTATTCTAGTTATTCTGGTTAAGAAGGAAAAGTTTCATTCAGTCACTAATATTTTTTTCTTGAACCTGGTTGTCTCCGATTTAATATTCTCTACTACATTGCCTTTCATAGCAATTGTTCATACTCATGATTGGATTTTTGGAGAGGTATTATGCAAAATGCATGTAGCTGCTTTTCAGATTGGTCTCCAAAGTTTTGTTATTTTTATTACACTAATAACAATTGATCAGTACTTTACCATAGTTCATTCTTGGTCTACAACTTCAAGATCAAGAGTCAAATGTGCTGTTTATATAAGCTGCTTTGCTTGGTTACTCAGTATGCTTTTCAGTATCCCAGACATCAACTATTATGAAGTAGCAAACGATTATGGGATAGCAGTTTGTAAAGCTCACAGTGTTAAAGAACAAGCATACTGGTGGTTTATTGTAGGCCATTATAAACATTTTATTTTGTTTTACATTTGTCCTCTAGCTATTATTCTGCTCTGCTATCTTGGAATAGGGGTAAAATTGTCCAAATGCCATATCAGAAAAAAATCAAGAGTTCTAAAAGTTATATCAGTCATTGCTGTACTTTTTTTTCTTTGTTGGACTCCATACAACATACTTATGTTTCTTATGTTCAAAGAGCAAATTGATATGTTTGCACATTGCAACAACCCTCTACAGTATACATTTCATATCTGTCAAGCTATTGTTTACATTCATTGTTGCATGAACCCATTCCTGTATGCTCTTTTGGGGACAAAGTTCAGACGACATTTAAACTTTACTTTCAAAAGGTTTAGATCAAAGAGTATGTCACAGCAACAAGACCTGAGCTTAAAAACCAGCATGGTTAATGGCCTTTAGTAAAACAAGCATTATTTTTATCAATACGCAATAGTGATTCTACCCATATCATATGTTTTCCCCAGATTTAAGGTATTCTGTGCTGCCTAGTGAACCTGTGCTTTGTCCTGTGAAGAAAGTACGGTAAGCTCTGTGTAAACCCCTGAGGACTGGGGTGCAAACTATGTGGCAAACAGCTGATGGGGCTGCGATTAACCACTTGATTCTCTGTGCCTTTTCCTACCTTTTAACTCTCTTGAAAACCAGAGTGTTTTTATGTTTGCTTTGTAGATTATCCCAACATATACACTGAGTGGCCAGATTATTATTATGACCACCCCATCAGTACTTCGTTGGGCCACCTTTTGCCTTCAATACTGCGGCGATTCTTCTTGGCATTGACTCCACGAAATGTTGAAAGGTGATGCGAGAAATCTGACACCATGCCTGATGGTGCACTGTCCAGTTCTGTGAGATTTGATGGTTGTGGAACCAGCTGCCTGATGGCTCTTTCAACTTCGTCCCACAAATGCTCAATTGGATTGAGATCTGGTGATTGTGGGGGCCACCTAAGCCAGGTAAATTCTCCCTCAAATCTCACAGAACTGGACAGTGCACTTCATCAGGCATGGCGTCAGACTCCTCGCATCACCTTTCAACATCTCGTGGAGTAAATGCCAAGAAGAATCGCCGCAGTATTGAAGGCAAAAGGTGGCCTAACGAAGTACTGATGGGGTGGTCATAATAATCTGGCCACTCAGTGTATTTGAAATAAAGGGAAACTCCACTTTAAAAAATAACATTTCACAATTATTTATTGAAATAAGCAATAGAAATGTCATTTTTGGTGACATTGTTAACTTCCTAAGGGCTAATTACTTCTAAAGGGGTGCAGAAACTGCAACTTTCCTTATTAGAACATAGTCTACCAGCTGATTATATTGAACTCAGACCATCCCATTCAGGAATCGATTTAGGAAGGACATGCTGAAAAAAAAGCTTTCTGTAACAAAGGTTGTTAAATTCTTGTTATGTACATTAATCACCCAGGAGAAATTGATTTTTTTTCTCAACAAAGTGGAGTTACTTTTTAAGTGTACAAATCAATAGGAAAAATTCTAATACCCCCGATGCAGTCAAAATATATCCATGTACCAAACCTAACACTGACACATGTGGCCATTGACACACTATAAATGCTCACAGTGCCTACACAGATCCTCTGTATAGGGCATGACCGTGTGGCTCACAGCTTGACAAAGGGTCTAGATTTACAGCACCAATGTCACAAGCCTGGTGTGTTTTTCCCTTTAATGGCTTGTGTCTGAGTGTGTGTCTTTTGGTTTCTGCCATCCTTAGTTTCTGCCTCTCTCTGCTGTGTTTGTGGCTATTTTGGGGTTTCAGCAGCCAGCTCAACTCGCCCCATCTGTTTAAAGTACTCTGGACTTAATCTGAAACATTAGTGTTTTGTTGTTCTTGCTTCGGGCTAGTTCATGATATGACCTGTATTTTGGTCTAGGTCTTGATCTGACCTGTATTGGTTGTAATACCTGTATTGTATTGCTAAAGAACTTCTGAACCTGTTAGGCTCAGAATACCCGTTAGGCTCAGAAGAATCTGATTGGTATCCACTAGGGATACCGTACTCGGTACAAGTACTGTCGACTGTTACAAGTACAGATACTTTTTGAGCTCCAAGACTAGACTAGAGAAAAAATTCAAAAGTTAGGAGGCCCGACAAGCGATGGTTGTAAATTGAACAGACTGCCTCCCCCTTGCAGATGGCAGGACTGCTCTAGACTACACAACCTATTCCTCAGGAAATCCTTCTTCACCCTCTCACAGGTGTCACAATCCGCGTACTCAAAATGACGCCCACAGTACTTCCAGACAGCACATCTCCTTCTCTACTGACCCCAGTCGTGGGAGACCCCAGTTTTGTCCCCGGCATAGAAGACTGCTCCTTATCCTGTTTAGTGGCATCAAACAGGTTCCGAACTGGGCATTTTCGACCTCTGCGGGAATATTTGAGCCTGGAGGTACTGACCAATCTGGCTACACCCCCCCCCCCTACTGCGATGGCAGGCCCTCCAGCTCTGTAGTTTCCTCTCCAGGTTGAGCACTTCCCCACCTCCACGCACAGACCTAACACCGTTTGTGGATATTTGTCTAGTAGGCAAGTACGTTGACCATGGGTTGTCTAAAGCCTATGCCCTACTAGCACTGACAACCGACCTGACAAAGTGAGAGAGAGACTTAGCTACCACCTTCACTCAGGACCAAAAGGACTACATACTCCACTTTGCCCATAAAGCCTCTACGGCTAGTTCTATACATGAAACTGGCAACTAAATTCTTACCATATGGTATTTTGTCCCCACCAAGCTCCACAAAATGTTCCCTCAAACCCCCCGACATGCTGGAGATGCGGACAGGAAGACGGCACCATCCTCCCCATCTTCTGGTCCTGTTCACGCCTCGGAGATTACTAGGATTACTAGGATATGGATTATCAAACTACTAACGGGGGTGTCTCTTACTGGGGACCCGGCTGCCCTGCTGCTCCACTCGTCCACACTATCCCGGACCAGATACCGTGCATCCCTGCTGATCCATCTGGTCAACGCAGCCAGGGAAGGGCTCTGTGCTGGAAAAGCCCTGACCCACCCACAGTCCCACTGTGGCTCCATAGGGTGGATGAAATACGGGTATTGGAGGAGCTAACTGCGACTCTGCACCATGCCGACAGCACATTCTGTAAAACCTGGTTTTACTGGTTGGAATACCTATACTCCCCAGAGTATGGCGCGCTTATGGTGGAGTGAGACATCGTGACATGTCAGAGAAGATGTAAATTCAAGAGGCTACAGATGTAGCCAGACACTCACCACTCCGGGGATCAATGCTGTGTTCCCCTTACCACCTGACTGGGTCCCTGCTGTACATTACATCTTATTCTGCTCCTTATCTTCTATCTCTTCTCTTGGTCCTGAGTCCCTCTTTTCTTCCACCTCCCTCTTCTTCTCTGTGCTGCCTTGTTAACGGCTTCAGAATAACTGATTACTAGATAAAATTATGTCTTTACCGATACTTGGTCCCAAGAGCCTCCTATATACCGAAGGACACTATAGCACGAAGCACACCGTACTTTATCACCTCTAGTCCTTGAACGGTTGCACTCGATTGCATATTGGAGTGACCCAGTTGCATAACTTCGTTGGGGCTCGAGTAACTGTAAAACTGTTAATTAATGTATGAGTTCCTCGCAATATTACTGTAACTACTGTATTAACACGCGTTGTATGATTTTCTTTACCTTCCTCTGTACTAATGAAAGACTGAAAATAAAGAATTTTTAAAAAAAAGTTAGGAGGCAACTGTGATTAGGAGGCAGCACACGGAGCTCCTGGGATTTGTACATCTCTGTTTTGTATTTCGATAATATTTAATTATCCTGGAGTTCAGCTTTCGCCAATTGTTAGGACAGACAGTGTTCACATCTAAATTCGACAAGGACAGAAAGTGGGGTTTTGAGAGCACCAAAGGAACTTACTCCACAAAGAAATTCATATAAAAGAGTTAATTTTAATTACATTCATTAAAAACAAAGGCTAGATATACAATCCAAATTAAAATAGTATGAATGTAATTAAAATTAACTCTTTTAAATTCTAGGGGTGTGGCACCTACTATTCGGACCCAGATCGAAAACCATCGTCTATATTTAGTGTTCACATCTAGTTTACAACTGATCATGAAATCTGCCAGCACAGTGTAGATAGGGTTAGTTATGATAAACATTAATTTCCTCAGGGGAAAATTCAGTTTAGAGAAACACATTATGAAAATAAAGTTAAGATTACTGTTAAAGCGGACCATTACACTCAAAAATCTAATTCTATCCACTCGGTTTCTCTCCTCTACTCTATCCTCTCCTCCCTAGCCTCCCCTAACCTGCCGGCCTATACCGCAGTGTGGGAAAGGGAACTGGGAGAACCTCTGTTGGAGGCGGACTGGATGAAGTCATTCACCCTCACTCATTCCCTCTCCATTGCTAGTACAGCACACGAGAAAAACCTGAAGATCTTGACTCGATGGTACCGTTGTCCGGAGGTCCTTCATCGATTCTATCCAGAAGTCTCTGCCTCCTGTTGGCATATAGAGGGATGGCAGCCTGCAAATTATTTGGTAGAATATAAAGTAATAGCAAAAGAGCTAAGATTTCAGGGCTTCTGTTGTCAACTTTGAATTAATTTCTCCACAATGCATATAGCTGCAAGGGTAATGCGGGTTGTTTTAAAGTGCTTTTATTGCTTGTTCAGAATATGTGAAAATAGAAACAGGTTTATTTTACCTATTCATGGTTTATCCTATAAAGTGTTATTTTTGTGCTGTCTCAGTTAAAGCCATTGTTTTTCCTCATTTCTAATGTTGCTTTCTTACTCTTAATCAAGCATTTATTTCTGCCAAAAATTAGCCTGTGCAGTAGTAGTAGTAGTAGTCCGCTAAATTGACAGACCCGTAAGGATTCTCCTGACATTCAGTTTAGAGACAGGATTTTCATTGCACTGCTTGTTTTCAGTCCAATTTAATTTTTTTCAACAATAATTGTTTATTAAGAAACAGGTCCATCATAAATGACAACAATAATCAAATAAGCATCACATTAATCTCACATTTCTGGCATTTTACATAGCAGAAAAGGCTTATCCATACAGTCAACAATTGCTGTAACAATGCTCATTTCCGATTAATGTATCATGCCAGGCAATTTGGGTAGGCACAGGACGTTTAGTTAGACCCATCTATTTTTTTTAACAACATAAGAATAATCCAGAAAGGAAAGTAGAGAAATGGAAGACAAGGAAAGAGTAATAGACATCACATTGCTGTGTGTCCATTAGAAGGAGGAGGGATTAAGGAAAGAAGGAAATCAGGACGTATGAATCGTATCTTCTATATTGTGGTCTAGCATCGGAGCTAGCTCTCTACGATTTGGGCCCATAATATTTCAACCATACTCCCCATAGATGTTGGAATTTAGTTTGAGACTGGGTTCTATAGGAGATCACTCTCTCGTATTCGCATTGGGAATGTACTTTCGAGAGAGTTTCACTCAGGCTGGTGACCATTACCGATTTCCAGTAACTTGCTATTAGTAATCTGACCGCAAACAAGAAATGCATTACCACTGTCCTGAACTCTATAGGATATAGTTCAATTCCTACGCTAAGAAGCGCAAGTTGAGGGGTCGGAGTGTTAAGGATACCCGTAACTGTTGCTAGACTTCTGAAGACTGCATTCCAGTAGCTCCTAATAGACTTGCAGTACCAGAAGGTGTGTAGCAGGCTACCAACATGTCCACACTGTCGCCAGCACAGTGGCGAGGCGTCCGGGAACATCCTGGAGAGTCTATAGGGAGTCAGATACCATAGGAGGAGAAGCTTCTGGGACACTTCCCAATAATTGACACATTTAGAGTGTGAGGAGTTAGCCTTAATGGCTAATTTCCATTGGTCAACAGTAAAATCAGAGTGCAGTTCAGACTCCCACTTAAGCATAGAGGGTAATTTACCAAGGCAGGATTGAGCTTGCAGAAGGCTGTAGAAAGTAGATATGCGACCCGTGGGGGGGCCCTGCTCGCGCAGTGCTCTCCAGACCCCTTCCGGGCAGCACAGCGTACTAGTTAGGAGGGAGTCCGTCAAATGTCTAATCTGGAAGTATTTATACTGGTCGCTAAATAGTCAGTGTATGGATAGTGGGTAAAGACAGGTACCCTCGGGCTCGCCACGGCCTAAGGTTCAGATTTGAGATCAATACTTCATAAGCAGATAGAGGGACCTCCAAGGCGACGTTGGTACCCTCAAGAGATGGGCACGCCACCACGGAGGACCACACCTGCCGCATAGCTTGGAGTGTGGGGAATGGGGAAGGGGCAAGGTCTTTTTTTAGTGAGGTAGCAAATAACCACCCCAGGAGATCCCCCCCTGGGACCAGGTGGCTTTCCATATCTAACCAGCTTTTGGAGGTGTCCGCTAGAAACCAGGATTTTAGTTGGGTCAGCAAAGTCGCTCTATAATAATCCTTAATGGAGGGTAATCCCATCCCTCCTCGGGATTTATGGCGCATCAGGGTTTTGGATTGGATTCTGGGTTTTTTCCCATTCCAAACAAATGAGGTGAGTAAAGCTTGAGCGGCTGAAAAAAATTTAGCAGGAAGAGGAATAGGCAGTGTCCGGAAGTAGTATAAGAATTTAGGCAGAATAGACATCTTGAATGCTGCAATTCTGCCCACCCAAGACAGTTCAAATTTCTTAATGTCATTCAACATAGCTTTAAGGGAAGCTAAAAGGGGTTCATAGTTACACTTGTAGAGGGAGGACGGTGGAGATGTCAGTTTTATACCCAGGTAGGTAATAAATCCCGGGGACCACTTAAATGGGAACAGGAGTTGTAGACGTTCCTGGATAGCTATCTCCACCCCCACATTCAAAATATAGGACTTATCCACATTGACCTTATAATAGGAGACATCCCCAAATAGAGATAGCAGATTAGACACCGCGGGTAAAGATTGTTCAGGATTAGTCAGTGCCAGGATGATATCATCAGCAAATAACCCTATGGTATGAGTAGAGGTTCCTAATGGAATACCCGATATGAGGGGGTGGTCCCTAATCTTGGCAGCCAGAGGCTCCATCATCATGGCAAAAATGGACGGAGACAGCGGACATCCCTGTCTCGTCCCATTGGAAATGCCGAAAGGAGCCGACAGCATACCAGATACGAACACCCTAGCAGAAGGTTTACTGTAAAGTGCCATTATTGCGGCTAAAGAGCGCCCCCCAATGCCGAATCTTTGCAGGGTCAGGCTCATATAGTCCCAGTGGATCCGGTCGAACGCCTTCTCCGCATCCAAAGCTAGGAAGAGGGAGGGCGTCCGACCGGTCTCCGCATGTTTAATAAGGTTCAACATCCGTCTGGTAGCATCCGGTGCCTGTCTACCTTTCATAAAACCGGCTTGATCCGAGTGGATAACCGAAGGGAGTAGGTGGAGCAGCCTGTTAGCCAGGAGTTTGGCATAAATCTTGATGTCTGTATTGATTAACGATATTGGTCTAAAAATTTTTGGTGATGTCAAATCTTTGCCTGGCTTTGGTATAGCGACAATCACTGCTCTCAACATGTCAGGAGGGAAGGAACCAGAGGCTGCTGCAGTTTCAAAAATATGGAGGAGGTGAGGATTCAAGATATTTTGAAAGGTTTTAAAGTATTCTGCCGAGAAACCATCCTCTCCAGGGGACTTCCCGGAAGGCAGGGCCCTAATTACTTTTGTAATTTCAATGCTCGTGAAAGGGGCATTCAATGCTATCTGATCCTCCGCGTCTAACTTAGGTAGCTTAACTGAGTCCAAAAAAACAATTATGGTTGAGGGGGTGGGTTGAGCCAGAAGGGTATCTCCGTTCAAGTTATAAAGGGAAGCATAATACGAGCTAAAGGCATCTGCTATTTCTCTAGGGTTGCATAGCGGGACGTTAGTGACAGGTTGGTATAGCATAGGTATTTTCGTCTGTTGTTGTTTCTTTTTAAGTTGGGCCGCTAGCAATTTACCAGCTCTATTATTTTGGTGGTAGTAGGTGGCTTTTAGGCGAGACATATGGAATTCATGCTTCGCAATAAGGAGAAATTTAAGGTCCTGGCGAGCTTTAGTAAGGTCCTGGAGTATAATAGCGGAGGGAGTAGTTTTGTGCAGCGTTTCTAATCGTTTTATAGTTTGCAAGAGGGACTGGTATCTCTGCAGTCTCTGTTTCCTATCCCTAGAGGCAAGCTGTATTAACAATCCCCGTATAAAGGCTTTATGAGCGCACCATAACGTAAATGGTTGCAGTTCAGGGGAAGCGTTACGCTCAAAGTAATCTGTTAGTTGAGAGGCCTCATGCTTCATGTGCTTGGGATCTGAAAACAATAAAACGTTATTCCGCCACAAAGGCCTGGGTAGATGATCAGGTGTAGGTCCCACCGTCAATGTGATCAGTGCGTGATCTGACCAGGTGATATTGTGGATAGTAGCCTCTGTGACATTATACAGAAGCCATTAAACAGCAAGAAAAAAAATCAATTCTCGAGTATGATTTGTAAGGGGGGGGAGAAAAAGGTATAATCCCGGTCTGTCGGGTGAGTGCATCGCCAGATATCATATAACTCTTCTTTGGCTAGTAGCTTACTGATAGATGGCCTGCGTGGATGAGCAATATTAGAAACATCCAGAGCCGGGTCTGAAATCAAATTGAAATCCCCGCACATAAGCAAGCGGCCTCTCTGGACAGAGCGAACTTTAGTGAGCAGCATTTTAAGGAAGGAATGTTGGTTAACATTAGGCGCATATATATTCACCAAAGTATAGCAAATCGAATTTAACTCGCAAACTAAAACTATATATCTGCCATTCTGATCAATGATCGAGTCCAAGAGTTGAAAAGAGACAGAGCGCCCTATAGCTATCAACACCCCCCTTTTCTTGGAGGTGGCGTTGGAAAAAAAACATTGGGAAACTTCTGATGCTGAAACGTAGGCGCCCTATCTATGCAAAAATGGGTTTCTTGGGTGCATACCACATCGCATGAATGCAATTTAGCCTCATTCACCAGCTGGGACCTTTTAAAGGGGCTATTTAGCCCTTTAACATTTAAGGAAAGGATTTTAATACTCATCCGAGTGTTGGCAGAAGTCAGATAGGTCCCAGGATAGTCCGGTCTGTGTGGCTTCAGAGTGCTCAAATACTAGAAAGGTCCAACTCGAGCTGCAGAAGGGAGCTCCGCGCCCCATATTCCGGTCAGGGTTGACCGTGGTTACAGCATCCATCCTGAAGGTAAGAGGGAAAGAGAAAAAACAGGAACAAAAGCCAAAAAAAACAACAACAAAAAACAAGTCAACAAAAACCAAATCTGGTGTAAAAGTAAAAAACGGTGAGTATCGACAAGCGGCACTCAGTGCAGCAAAACTCAGCTGCATAATTCCAACTGGGGTTTAGAGAGGTAGGAACCGATGCCCCAGTCCAGCCGAGGTATCTTGGTAGCGAGCGTTAGCTTGGTTAAGCACTCGCATCCGACCATCAGGCAGAGGGAGATATCTCAACTACAGCCACATCAGGGGGATTCAGCCAACTTCATTGGAGCCGCAGGTGTCCTTGTCAATAGGGATCTCCCATTTTCTCAGTAAAAGTAAGCCGGAGGGAACATCCGGGATATTAAATGATTTCCCGTTTTTGATAAGCAGTAGCTTGGTGGGGTACCCCCATCTATAGGGGATTTTGTGATCTCGTAGGGCTTTCGTTATCGGCATCAGTCGTTTCCTGGCCGCGATGGTAGCCTGCGACAGATCCCCATATAGGGACAACGAGCCATAGGGGTCCGGCAGAGGAGTGATAGATCGAGAGTCATCATCTGCTCTTTCACATGATAGCAGTGGATGCGGGCTATCACGTCCCTAGGGACCGAGTCAGGAAGATGGGTGGGCTTCGGTAGTCGGTGGGCCCTGTCGACAATGGTCTCATAGTCTGACAGGGAGGGTAGCAGATCTGAAATCAGCCTTTGTATATAATCCCGCAGTTGCACTGGCGGCACATTTTCAGGGACGCCTCTGAATTTTATATTGTTGCGCCGGGCTCTATCTTCCAGGTCTGCCAGCTTCAGGGACATAGCGTGGAGCTCATCAGAGGTGTCAGTGTATGCATCCACCAGTTCATTGTGAGCCTCTGCATATTCCCCCATTTTAACTTCAACGTGGTTCACCCGGTCCCCTAGCTCATGTATCTCACCCCTCATTTGGTGCAGTATAGACACCATATCGCTATGCAAGGAGCTGCGTAAGGACACTAACATGTCCTTTAAGACTGTATCCACTACAGGACTGTCAGTAGTAGGGAAATTGTCAATGGGGTCATGTAGTTCCCTGGTATCATCAAGGGGGAGAGATACCTGTGGTGTAGAGGACGTCTGAGTAGGTTGCTTCTGCCGAGGGTTCAGCGGGCTAGTGGCTGTGGATGATGAGCTGCCGATCGGTGTAGTGCCCCTGATGCTGCTAGCTGCTGGAGCAGGTCCTGTGTTGCGTAGGGACGGGTCGCGTGGGGAGCCGCGTGTAGAGCCGGCGCCATTTTGCTTGGCCGGGGCTCCGACCATGGAGAAGAAATCTGTCAGTTTGCGGGGATCGCGTTTCTTTGTCTTCCTCCCCATAGCTGCAGATATCTCTCGGGAAGCAATCCCCCTCTGTGGGGTCCGGATTCTGGTGCTCAGTCGCTGGCAATGATGCTAGTGGTGCTCAAGGGCTGCAGAGCCTCTCTACTATGCGGCCATCTTCCCCGGCATCAGGCCACGCCCTGTACATCTCTGTTTTAATGTGTGATTTTGTTTTTATAAATATAAAGGGATGCACCAATAAAATTTTTGCAAGTACTGATACTTGCCCAAATACTTACAAGTACAGATACATGTTTGTTTATTGTCATGTGGCAGTTTTTCTAAAACAATATCCACTAATCATTTCAGGATGGAGCGCCAGAGCCAGGTCCCAGCTGCAACCCTGGTAGTTCTCATGAAAATGCCAAGTATCGGCACTGGTATCTGAAAAGTATCAGTGCATCCCTAGTATCCACTTTGTATTCACTTTGGCTACTGGAGCTTTCAGTCTGTTTGTATTGCTTCACCTTCTGTTCCTGTCTGTTTGCTTCTATTGCTCCTTGTTATGTCTGTTGCTGTCAGGCACTCTGTCTGGTCTCGTCTCACTGACTGACTGCAATCATCAAGCTAGGCAATCTTGTGGGTCAAATGAACTTGCTGAACAAATCCATATCTCAAGAGCTCTGGTAATGACCAAGTTCTCCTGGTCTCTGCACCTTTGTGCAATACAATAAACTCTGCTTTGCCGAAATGCTGAGTTCAGAAGGTCGATCTGTAATTGTCATTGTCTTTTTGTGATTGTCTTTTTTGTATAAAAATTCAATAAAAGTTTTACCTGTTAAAAAAAAAAACAAAAAAAAACCTCTGCTTTGCCAGTTCTGATCCTGTACATATATTCCCGTTTGCTGTACATTTATTCCTGTGTACTGTGCTCAGATTTCTGTTTTTTTGTTTAACCCTATGCTCCTGTCATCAAGTTCCTTTCCCAAAGATTTTTCCCAAACACCTAAATATGTCCAGCAGTCCCCTGCGACAGTCACCAGTAAAAACTGTAACTTATTTATAGTGTATGACTATAAATGTGTGCAAAGTAATTGATCATTTGTTAGTTTGTTCATCTGTTAATAGATTCAGCAGTTAACTTTTAATTCTGTGCAAAACAATAAATGTTATTGCGCCATCTATGCGTTTAATTTGCTAATCTTTTTTTTGAAGATGAGTTTCTTTGAGTTCCTTAACAGAGAAATGAAAAAAGAAGTAAAAAAGGAGAAGATTATTCTTTACTTTTAAAGTCTGAAAGTTCTTGATAAATTTAGCAGAAATACGCATACTTGTTCAGAGTTGTATAACAGTTTTTGAGTTGGGGGTCACTGCTACTTTCTCATAATATTTATTTATGTTTAGATAAACTACATCCTCACTATGGCTATGTCCGGGCCAGGGGCAGACTGACAACACATGGGGCCCCCGGGCAATAAAAGATTATGGGGCCCCCTTGTGCTCCGCCCATATACAAGTCCCTCCCACACGCCCCACCTGCATTGACATTCTTGTGTCACAGAAATTTTTTCTTCACATTATTTTTCAATAGTGGGCCAATTCACTAAGATGATTGCTGGGGAACTGGCTGTCCATGCTTCTGGGCTGTGAGCTGTGGGAGGTTAGTGGGAGGGGCCAGTCAGTGTTCTATAATTTTTCTCGATCCTATAAATTTTCTCCACTGTGTCACTTGCAGTGGGGCCGAGTCATCAGAATCAGCTGTTTTCATGACATGCGCACCTGGAAGAGACGCCGTAGAGAAATTTATCGGTTGAGGAAAATTATAGCACACTGGTAGTGGAGGGATGCCTCGTCAGTGCTGACAACCGACAAACGCAGCCTCTCGTCTCCCACGCTGTCAGAAGCTGCAACAGAGCATGCTGGTTACTACTTAAACTGGCACGCACTGTGTGCGGCTTCTGAGAAGATACGCTATTAGCATAGAGGGAGCTAGGCAAAATACGCAGCCAGCTTCCCCACTACGCTAATAGCGTATCTATCAGCACGCGCCAGTTTAAGTAGTAAACAGCATGCTCTATTGCAGCCTCTGACAGCATGGGAGACGGGAGGCTGCGTTTGTCGGTGGATCTAGGGATCAGGTGAGATCAGGTTCCGCGGGCCCTCGGTCTGTGCCCGACTGCCCGAATGGTCAGTCCGCCCCTGGTCCAGGCTATGAAATATCATGAAAGGTGGATGGAAGGATGCAACAACCGGATATAGTAATTTCAGTATGCTTGTAACGAAAAGAAAAACCCAAGGGACTGTACATTCTAAAACAAAAATACATGAACAGCACTTCAAACAATTTTAAATGATACCTAAACAAAATATAGTGTTTACAAAATTCCAAACAAAAATGAAAATAAAATGTGTCTTCACATTTGCGAAGATATCTGTTTTACACACAAACGTGTCCACATTTGTAAAGATATCTGTTTTAATAATCTCTTGTGCAGGTGAAACAGCAATCTACCTGATAAGTAAAATCAAAATTGTTGAATCTGGTCAAAAGAGCAATAATATTTGATTATGGTATTCCCAAAATATCTGCAACATTTAGGAATTCCCCTCCAATATGAGTGGATTTCCACGTTGCACAAACAAGCAGTGTTTGTGCAATGTGGAGGTTGAATAAAGACATAAGTCCATCAAGTCCACCCTATTGTGTGCGTGTGTGTGTGTGTATGTATGTATAGGTCCCTTTGTCATCACATTCTTAAGAGTACCTGTACCCCTGTGGTAACTCAGGAAATTGTCCAAAAGCTTCTTGAATGGCACACTCTTTGCTGAAATCACTGCCTGTGGCAGAGAGTTCCAAACCCTAACCACTTTAACTGAGAAGAACCCCTTTCGCCCCTTGTGTTGGAATTTTTTTTCCACCCATTATAGGTCGTGGCCTCTTTGTTATGGAGTTAAGCGTAAAGAGTTTGTTGGTAATGTTGCTTTGACCATTGAACATCTTGTACATGAAAATCATATCCCCTACTAAATTTAAATATGTTCACGCTGGAAGTAAGGAGATTTCCTTACTTCCAGTGAGGAGCGAGCAGCCGGCTATTACAGAGCTGCATCTGACGCGGGCGGGCTGACCGGGTGCAGATGGCAGAGAGGTAGCGGCGAGGGGACGGTCAGTGATGGGCCCCCTGATGGCCGCGGGCCCTCGGTCTGTGCCCGACTGCCCGAATGGTCAGTCCGCCCCTGGTCCAGGCTATGAAATATCATGAAAGGTGGATGGAAGGATGCAACAACCGGATATAGTAATTTCAGTATGCTTGTAACGAAAAGAAAAACCCAAGGGACTGTACATTCTAAAACAAAAATACATGAACAGCACTTCAAACAATTTTAAATGATACCTAAACAAAATATAGTGTTTACAAAATTCCAAACAAAAATGAAAATAAAATGTGTCTTCACATTTGCGAAGATATCTGTTTTACACACAAACGTGTCCACATTTGTAAAGATATCTGTTTTAATAATCTCTTGTGCAGGTGAAACAGCAATCTACCTGATAAGTAAAATCAAAATTGTTGAATCTGGTCAAAAGAGCAATAATATTTGATTATGGTATTCCCAAAATATCTGCAACATTTAGGAATTCCCCTCCAATATGAGTGGATTTCCACGTTGCACAAACAAGCAGTGTTTGTGCAATGTGGAGGTTGAATAAAGACATAAGTCCATCAAGTCCACCCTATTGTGTGCGTGTGTGTGTGTGTATGTATGTATAGGTCCCTTTGTCATCACATTCTTAAGAGTACCTGTACCCCTGTGGTAACTCAGGAAATTGTCCAAAAGCTTCTTGAATGGCACACTCTTTGCTGAAATCACTGCCTGTGGCAGAGAGTTCCAAACCCTAACCACTTTAACTGAGAAGAACCCCTTTCGCCCCTTGTGTTGGAATTTTTTTTCCACCCATTATAGGTCGTGGCCTCTTTGTTATGGAGTTAAGCGTAAAGAGTTTGTTGGTAATGTTGCTTTGACCATTGAACATCTTGTACATGAAAATCATATCCCCTACTAAATTTAAATATGTTCACGCTGGAAGTAAGGAGATTTCCTTACTTCCAGCGTGAACATATTTAAATTTAGTAGCCGTGTCTCATAGTTCGGGTCCTCCATTCCCTTAATGAGTTTGGTTGCCCTCCGCTGGACTCTTTCCAGCTCCAGAACATCCTTTCTGTGTACTGGTGCCCAAAACTGGACCGCATACTCCAGGTGAGGCTGAACCAATGAAGTGTACAGTGGCAAAAGCAAAACATTCCCTTTTTGATACAGGACAGGACTCTATTAGCTTTGCTTACAGCAACCTGGCACTGTAAGCTATTATTTAGTCTATGGTCTAATATGACCCCCAAGTCTTTCTCCATTTCTGACTTCCCTAGCTGCATACCCATAATTGTATAACCCATTTTTTATTTTTAGGCCCAAAGTGCATAATTTTCCATTTATCAACATTAAACCTCATCTTCCATTTAGTTGCCCACTCCCCTATTTTGTTCAGGTCCTCCTGCAATGTTATACTATCTTGGTCCGTTTCAATTACCCACCCGATTTTCGTATCAATTTTCAGGTAATATACAGGGGTACAGGTACTCCTAGAATGAGATCCTAATAGGTTGGACTTGATGGACTAATGTCTTTATTCAACCTCAAATACTATGTAACTATATGTATCGTCAGCAAACACTGAAATATTGCTGTTTACACCCTAAATACTGCTGTTTAGACCCTCCCCGATGTCATTAACCCCTTCATGACTGAGCTTGTTTTTAGTTTCTGTTCGTAAATGACTGACACACTTTTGACATTTTTGCTGTGTGATTCTTCTACGTCAGTAATATACTTTCTTACAAAGTGCACCCACACATATCATATATTGTTTTTTAGAGGACAGATGGGGCTACATATTTATATCACATATGTATGTCTAACGCCTCACTTAGGACAAATAAAATATAAAAAAAAGAGGAAAAAACTTAAAAACAAACACTTTGTTCCCAGTTTTGATTTGCAATAAATACATTCATTTATTTGTCCTTTATTTTTTTACACTTTTCATTACAGATGTTCCTCGCTTACCGACTTACCTGTTTTGCGACCACTCGCACTTACGACGGACCGCCGATCGACCTCCGACCTTGCGCGTCAGCGTCAGTGCGCTGTGTCGCCGGCGGAAGTGGTGTCCTCCGATCTTCACTGCGGGTTCCGGTAAGTATTTTCATTGCCTGATGACAGTACACTGTTCGGTACTGTACATCGGCAACACTATACAGTACTGTATAGAGTTCCTCACTTAACGACCAATTCGCTTAACGACCTGGTCGTAGGAACGGAACTCGGTCGTTAAGTGAGGAATACCTGTATTTTTATTTTTTTTACACTTTTCACTATTTTTTAAAAACTTTAAAAATGTTTATTTTATTTATTTAATTATATCAAGCAGTCATTGTGAACTAATCTCACTATTACTGCTTGATAAATTAATACATTTTTGGTTATTATTAGGCTGTTTCAAACTTCAGAACAGCAAATAATAAGTTAGTGACATTGATCCTGCAGAAGTTCAGGATTCAGCTGTCACTAAATGTTTTCTGAATGTTGCAACAACGATCAGAAAACTGAAACATTCTTCTTTCAGGAATAGATACATTATGTATCTATTCCTGAAAGTGACCTGATATTAAGGTATCAGGTGTCTGAAAAAGGTTAACCCTAAACTCTGAAAGGGCGCCATTTATTGATACTCTCTGTACCTGTTCCTTTAGCCAGTTCTCTATCCACACACCCTTCCATCTATGCCCATAGACCTCAGCTTGCTTGTATAACAACGCTTGCTTGTGTGGTACCATACCAAAAGCCTTTGAGAAATCCAGATATACCACATCCACAGACCTCCCACCATCCAGATCTCTACTTACCCCCTCGTAGAAAGTTAGCAGGTTAGTTTGACAGGAACGGTCTTCCCTAAACCAATGCTGATTATTACTAACTATGCCATTACCCTGAACAAAGTCTACTAAGTGGTCCTTAATCATTCCCTCTAACAGTTTACAAACTACCGATGTAAGACTAACTGGTCTGTAGTTCCCAGGTTGGCATCTTGCCCCTTATTTCAATATAGGAACTACCGTAGCCCTCCGCCCGTCATTAAAGAGTCCTTAAAAATGATGAATAATGGTTTTGTTATAACCTCACTCAGTACCTTAAGTATCTTGGAATGCAGGTTATCTGGTCCCAATGCTTTATTTGCATTTAGTAGCTTAAGTCTTTGTTGTATCCCGGTTTCCGTCAACCACTGCGGTATATTTTTTGTTGAACTATGTGTTTTATCTTGACCATTAAACCCGTCTTTTTCGTGAGTGTATACTGAGGAGAAAAAAAGTATTCAGCACTTCGGCCCTCTCCTTGTCATTTGTGAGTAACTTCCCGTTTTCGTCCTTGCAATGGCAATTGCAAGTGTTCAGCACTTCGGCCCTCTCCTTGTCATTTGTGAGTAACTTCCCGTTTTCGTCCTTGCAATGGCAATATGTAATGTGTTTTTAAAACATTCCCACTTTTGGTCCGAGTTCAGCTTGTGAAATAATTTTTCCCATTTGATGTCCCCCACTAGGTGGTGCAGTTTATCAAAGTTACCCTTTCTGAAATGTAGGGTTCTTGTCCGTCCAGCCCGCTTCCCTTTCCTGTGTTAAATATTGAAAGTAATCACATTGTGATCACTATTACCCAATGTCTAACCAATTACAATATCCTCAATTAGTTCTGCATTATTAGTAATGATTAAATCTAGGATGGCATTTTTCCTAGTTGGAACCTCAACCATCTGCTCCATGAAATTGTCTCTCAACATGTTCAGAAATTGGCCCGCCTTTGTCGAACCTGAGGTACCATTAACCCAATTAATGTCTGGGTAATTGAAGTCGCCCATCACTACTACATTGCCCTGCTTCCCAGCTATTTCTATTTGGGAGTGTAGATGAGCCTCCTCCCCTATATTTGGTGGTTTATAGCAAACACCCACAATAAGTTTACGCCCAGTGTCCATCATATCTAATTCTAGCCATAAGGATTCCACGTGATATCATCTAATTAGTACAGCGTACATGATTAGTAGCCCAATCATGTACGCTGTTTAGCCAGGTTTCCGCTATTCCCACTAATTCGAAGTCCTCTTCGAGCAACATAAGTTCAAGCTCTTCTACTTTATTAGCTAGACTCCGGGCGTTGGTGTACATACATTTAATTCCTGAATTGTTATTGGACAAAAGTTTACTTCTTACTTGTTTCCCATAATTTTTTTCGTTTGGCCCTGATATTGGTTGTTCATTATTAATTATATTAATTTGGGCCATAGGTTGTACTATATTGTCTGAATTGACACTGTTCACTGGAGCGAGCCAACTATTTTCCCCTTTATTATTTTCCTCTGTTTTTTTTGTATCCATGTTTACTTTTTCTCCATTTAAGTTATGTAATTTTATCTTTATACCCTCCCCCCCTTATCTAGTTTAAAAGCTCCTCCAGTCTTTTAACCATTTCCCCCCGAGGAATGCTGCACCTTCCCCATTAAGATGGAGCCCGTCTCGGCTGAAGAGCCTGTAACCGACTGAGAAGTCAGCCCAGTTCTCCAGCAAACCAAAGCCCTCCTTCCGACACCAGCTCCGGAGCCACTTGTTAAGTTCCCTCAACTCGCGCTGTCTGTCCGGAGTGGCTTGTGGCACGGGCAGTATCTCAGAGAATACTACCGTGGAGGTCCTTTTCTTCATCCTTGCACCTAGGTCTCTGAACTCCTTTTTTAGAACACTCCAATTTCCTCCTATGTTGTCATTGGTGCCGATGTGCACCATGACAGCGGGGTCATGCCCAACCCCATCTAGTAATCTGTCAATTCGTTCCGCAATGTGTCGAACACGCGCCCCCGGTAAGCAGCACACTGCTCAATGCTCACGGTCCCGATGACAGATTACCCTTTCCGTCCGCTTGATGATGGAGTCCCCAACCACCAAGATCTGCCTCTCCTGACCCTCCATCCTCCTTCCATTCTCGCTGGAGCAATCACTCCCCCTAAGGATAAAGGAGGTGTCCTGCTCCAGCAGTGTCCCCCCTGAGCTGTTATCCCCAACATTCTGCAACCTGGCATATTTGTTGGGGTAAATCAGTTCAGGGCTGACCTCTCTCGCACTCTTCCCCCTTCCCCTCCTTCGAACGGTAACCCAGCAGCCCACCTCTGGGTCCTGCTCCTCCAAACCCGCCTCCTCTTCTAGACCACCCTCCACCACAGCCTGCTGCGTGACTCCTTTCCATGTTGGTTATGCTCCTTAGTGTTGCCAGTTTGTTGTTTAGATCCAGAATCTGGGTTTCCAAACAAACAACTCGCTCACATGTAGCGCAAATGTATTCCCCCTTGAACGCATGTTCCAGAAAAGCATACATTGCGCACAACATGCACCTGGTTGCATACCCACTCATGGAAGACATTATTATAATTCCCCCTTTATTAATTTTTTTATTTTATAATTAAGATAAAATTTATATTTTACCCTGTGATTAAATTCAATTACACTCCTGCCTTGGGATTAATTTCCAGGTGCACATGGGCAGTAGGGATCCGTAGCACCTTTCCTCCAGCCACCCATACGGCCACTGAGCGTCCTGTTCTTTCATCTAAGGTGACCATCTGGGGCTGAATCAGGGTGATAGTAGCGCCGCTGTCTCTTAATCCCTGGGCTGGCCGACCGTTGATCCACACAGCCTGGCGATGATGTTGGCGATAGTCAGCTGCTGCCCCATTCTCTGATTATTATACCCTGAATCTCCTCCCTCTGATTTCCATGCTCAAGAGTAGACTGGTTGCATGGAAGCATTCAAGCATCTACCATTGCCTTTGATTGGGAAAGTAAACTTATTGAAAATCCTTCCTGTTTTCTTTTATTTCCTTTGTATCTCTCCTGTCTCGGTGCCTGTGACTTTCTTTGGAAGGGTGAATGGTTTATTCCAGACTTTTCTGTGGGGATCCCAGGTGCCCAGGATTAAAACTGGTACACTGCAAGCTCCATGGACCAGGGGGGGATTAGCATTGCCAGATTTGAAAAGGTATTACCTAGCTGGGCAGATGGTGGTGGCGCATAGGTGATGATTTTGCGATGTTCCTGGAGGTGGCTAGCTTGGGCTCATATGAGGCTTTATCCTCTCTCCTATGTCATGGCTGTAGGGTCACCTTCAATGATTGCTACTTTGAAAGCCTGGGAGCATATTTGCTCTCTTTTATATCCGTACCAAACTACTTATTCGCATCATATTCCTTTAGGAATCCTAATCTTATGCACTTTTACAATATTCCAGATTATCATGTCTGGGTGCAGAAAGGGGGTGAAAACGATAAGAGGATATTGTGCATGACCTCTTGATGCGTTAAAGGGAACATTTGGTTTGCCAAATTAGTTTTTTTCTGCTACCTGCAGATCCGTCATGCTTTTCAGGCTCAATTCTCTGGAGGCCCGAGTGTGTTTCAGGTAATAACATCATATCACATGTGCTGTGGGCTGCCCAGACTGGGCTCTGTTTTTGGGCCTGTTTATCACACTATGTACGGTGACTGTCGTTTTTCTGCACTTGACCAATGCCAGTCAGCGGCAAGTAAGTACAGAAAATGATTGTTTTCTATGTGGCCCGTTCGGACTACATTCCAACCTTCAGGTGAGTATGTTTATATTTTTCCTGCAATGCACCAGAACTTACCTAGGTCGCCTAGGAAAATCGAAAAAAAAAAAAAAAAGCGTGGGGTTCCCACCAAATCCTTTAGGTAGGAATTTTAGGGGGGACCCCATGCCAAAACCAGACCCTTGATCTGAGCAGCAGCCTGGCAGAGCAGGAAAGGGGGGACAATTGTGCGCCCCTCCCGCACCATACCAGGCCACTTGCCCTCAACATGGGGCAGAGTCCTCATGTTGATGAGGACAAGGGCCTCTTCCCTACAACCCTGGCCTGATGGCTATGGGGGTCTGGGTGCAGGGGGGCCTATCTGAATCTAAGTGCCCCCTTTCATAAGGGGCACACGATCATCCCTCCCCCCTTTCCTGCTGTGCCAGGCTGCTGCTCGGATCAAGGGTCTGGTAGGAATTTGGGGGGACCCCATGCTGGTTTTTTTAGATTTTCACATTTAAACAACATAATAAAATGTATCCAAATATATTCAAATTGAACAAAAATGAGAAGGAATGGCTCAGTCACGGACCTGCTCCAATTCTCTGTGGCGGCTGCCCGAATGCTTATCCCCCGTCATTGGAATTCCATATTTCCCCCGACCATTCAGTGGATTGCTAAATTGTGCTCTATAATGCACTTCGAAGAGTTGACGGCTCATCTCCATGATCGTCAGCCTCAATGTACGACCTTGTGGACCCATTAGATTTGGTAGATGGAAACTGCCAGGCTGCTGCTCAGAACAAAGCTCCATTGCATCGCTGAAATGCCTATGGCACTGAACTACTGGCCTCTCTGTAACATTGGGCCATCCTTCTCCCTGTTTCTTCTCTGACCTCATGTCTGTCTCCCTATCTGTCTGCTTTTTCTCTTCTGCTTTCTCTTTCTTTGCTGTTCTATTCTTCTGTCTTTTCTCCTTCTCCCTAAATGTTATTTTCTCTCCCTCTTTCTTTTTTGCCTATACATATGGCTTAAGGTCGGTTCCTTTTTCTTACCCACCTTTTTACCATGGGGTGTAACCCCTTCAACAGGTTGTAGCATTAACTCATCTTATACAGTTGCAAGTGCCATGGCCACCTTGTTATTACCTGCTGTCTAGGCTTTATGCATCCTAATTCATGATGTTATTCTAAATCTAGCTTGTGCTTGTTTGCTCATGTACTGTATTTATTTTTCCACTTATTGATGTCTTTGGTTTAAAATGTTTAATAAACTATTATTTAAAAAAAAAAAACCAGAAAATATTTGGATCAATCAAACTAAAAACGGAAAAATTTAATTGATCCGAATTCGGAACTGGATTTGTAAAAAAAAATGTGAATCGATCCAAAACAAATTTGTTGAGCAAACTTAGGCGAACTGGGTTCACATCAAGCCCCAGCTCATTGCTAGTATCTGTCTGTGTAACATCAGATATCAAACACGAGGACGATGGGTCACTGACTCAAATCTGAACTTTTTTTTATAAATTGAGTATCTCAAAAAAATAATTTTGCCCACAAATAGAGTTTTTCATACATTTAACTTATGATATGATACCAATATAGACATTGTTGATCAAATGTATTAAAGTTTGAAATTCTCCTTTATTTTTAGGAAGTATGTATGATGTACAGAGCACAATGATGTCAGAGTGGGTTAAAGTTAAGTTAAAGATTATTTACTGTAACCCAAGAATATGGTACTTCTGTGCATGTCCTATCGCTTTTGTTTCTTTATGTTTTGAGTAGGGATGCAACGATACGAAGTACAGTACTCGGTACAAGTACATGTACCGACACATTTCGAGCTCCAAGACTAGACTAGAGAAAAATTCAAAAGTTAGGAGGCAGCTGTCATTTGTAAGGAGCACACGGAGCTCCTGGGATTTGTACATCTCTGTTTTAATGTATGATTTTGTTTTTATAAATATAAATAAAGGGATGCACCGATACCAGTTTTGCGAGTACTGGTACTTGCCCAAGTACTTACAAGTACGAGTACTGATACATTTTTGTATTATTGTCATGTGACAGTTTTTCTAAAACAATATCGATTAATGATTTCAGGACAGTGGTGGAGCGGAACAGCTAGGTCCCAGCTGCAACCGCTGCAACCCTGGTAGTTCTCATGAAAATGCCAAGTATCGGCATTGGTACTCGAAAGTATCAGTGCATCCCTAGTTTTGAGTGCATGATTTTGCTTTGTAATAACAGATATGTTTCATGTCTTTGTGAACATTTGTACTTTGGATTTACTTCAGCAGTTAGAATCCACTTCTGCATTCTGCCTGGCTTCTAGGAGTACTGAAAGGAAAACTTTCCTGAGAGAAACTCTGAGAATGTAATCACAGCCCTATGTTCTGCATATGGTTGAGTCACTAACACAGAATTGGTATACAGATAAGGACTACTGATTTTTTCGGACATTTCCCAAAATGCATATTTGTTTCAGGACAGTGAAGTCAGCATAACAGCCAGGAAACAAGCATTTTCAGAAAGTGGTCAGCATTGGCAGCCTCCATATTTCTTTTAATAAAATTGTGAACATTATATTGACAACTGTGTCTTTGAAAGTTTATGGGACAAAGCATACAGTAATTTTTCTGTTATGTAGTTATGGAGCCAAAAAAAATCACTAAAGAAGCTAAAGAATAACTATACCCAAGAACAAAAATTTTACATAGTGCAGTTTACTAGTCCTTAGATGTGGTGGCTGCATTAGTTCACTTTGTTCAGAACATTTTTTTCAGCAAGTACAGAAAATACCTGTTGACCTTGGCAGAAATGCAGTGTCCTGGTTAGTTCCTTGTGCTGAAAAAAAAATGGAAAAAACCACGCTGTTCTCCTTTTGTAATGGCAGGTATACATGGGTGGCAACCATGGCTTACTGCGCAGATACAATGTGTTATTTATAGATACAATGTGTTATTTTACAGGATTACCAGGTGAAAAAAAGAGAAGCAGCCTGAGATTTGTTAGGACTCATCATAAAATCACAGCGAAGATTTGAGCCTGCCACCAGCAGGAAAAGCACGCTAGGTACTGCAAACTTGTGCGACAGATGCCTAATGACAAAAAGCCCATCTCTAATGGAGATGACTGACAAACCACAGTCCTAGCATTGTCTGACTGAACTCTGAAAGGGCGACCCAGTAGAAGATCAGTCCAGTGTGAGAGACATAGCTCCAGGATATTCGCTGGAAATCGGGATTCATCCTTGGACCAAAGGTCCTGTGCTGACAGCTGTACAGTCACTCCGCCCCAACGGTACAGCCTGGCCTCTGTCTTCACAATCTTCCAGTGCAACCATAGAAAAGGCTTCTCAGATAACAGCAAAGGAACTGCGTCTAGCAGATGGAGGGGTTGGCCATCAGAAGGGGCCATGTCTTTTGTACCCAGTGTTTTACTCCTGCAGCTGGCAGTATAATCCAGGGGCCAGATCTTCAGGGTTTTTGCTTTGTCCTTTAATGAATGGAATTTACGAATAGAAAACTAATGCAGGCACTTAGATGAGTCTAAGGGCTGGTAAGCTGCAATAAATACATTTTCTATTCTTGAGTTTATGTACATTTTAGGGACAACACTGGGCAGTTAGGCCTCTTTCACAAAAGTCAATATTTTTACTGTTTATCTTGCAGAAGAAACACTGCAGTAAGCAGAAAGAAAACACAGTAAAATGACAACTTAATTTAATAAATTAATAGACATTGTTGTTTCAGATTTAAAATTAAGATAGTCTGCTTCATTGGATACCCCACCCCCCAAATGTGTTCATGTACCAAAGACAAGATGGTAACTCTAACCAAATAAAAACATTTGCAAAGAAATTAATCACTGTCAGAGCTGAAAATACAACCCTGTGGTAGACAGTACATGTGAACTGTCCTTTAAGAAGTATGCTATATGACAATGAAATTAGTAAATGCCTTGAAAACAGACAAAGCAATTCAAAAAGTTCTGGAGGTTTATAATCCTTGGTCTTTCTTTTTTACTTCTAATCCTGCACTATTTGAAAAGGATGCGCTGAAGAGGTGGCGGTGGATTTGCTTGCCTTTCTTTCATAATTTACAAGACGCTGGCCAACAAGGTACCTAAAAGCAAGCAAACAAACATGTTAGACATAAAAAAAGAAAGGAGGGTGGATAAGAAGGGAGAAATGATTTAAATAAATAAAAAACTGTCAATGAAACCAACTTCCTAAATTGCTTATAAAACAGGTGTCACAAAAAAACCCAAACAAAAAAAACAAACACAATATAGAAGTAAGAAGAAAGGCTACTTTTATAGCTGTGCATTAATAAGAACCCATGAGATCAGAAATAAAGTGGCTGTCTTAGCTATTTTTTTATGTTCAGACTAAACTCCAGGATGGTCATTTTGATCTTAGCTTCAGTACCTACTGAGTCACTGATCTGGGACAAGCATGCAGGATGAGTGCTCAGATTTTTGAGACTTGGAACAAAGCAAAAGGATCGCCTCCATAGTGTAAAACAGATTTAATAAAGGTAAAGTACAGCTGGAAGTGTACTTACAAACAACAGTTAAAAACGAGCATTGAATGTGACGATCTAAAGTAGATCAAGATGGACAAATGAAAAAATGAAGTGGAAAATCGGAAGAGTAAGTGCTTAAGCCAAAGCCTTCTGGACAATGATCTTCTGCCGGTTGACGCGTTTCAGAGGTCAAACCCCTTTCATCAGAAACTTTTGAGACTTGACTGATTATATGCTTGTTTAAGGTCAGTAACTCACTATGTAGTGAGGCCGGAATCAAGATGACAGCCCTAGAGCCTGCAACTAGTCTGCTTCATCAAAAACAATTCAGCAATTGCAACTCCCAAATATCCATATTTGTGTTTACCATCATCAAACCCCAATTTTATGTGCTACATATTTACTTAAGTATATAAAAATATACTTACACACAAACTGTCATATTGAAATCCATCACACATATGTTGTTTATAGAGCAAAATGATCACCAGTTGAAGGGTGCATGAGATGCATAATTTTCCAAATATACAACAAATATGTGCAAAATTACCACACCTTGTAATCTGCATTGAAGGCCATCATGCATCATGAATAAAAACACCAAAATACACTCATGACTTGAAAGTCCTTATTCATATTCATGTCAAAAGAAAAAAACAAAATGTATTTTTTTCAGAAAAGGATACCTGGAAATAATAAACTGTATACTTACTTAATTTGAGTGCCTCTAAGTGCTTTCATTAGTATCACCCTCCATGGTCCTTGCAGCTCTCAATGGTTCCCCCTATTGGCCTATCCATTATCACTATTTCCTACAGTGACAAGTGAAGTCAGTAGAAGGAACTACTGAGGTTGTGAGGGACCACGGAGATTAACACTCCCAAAGTGTCAGGGGACCAGTTTTCTGCACTGGAGCAACGTTCAGTGGCAGAACAGGTAAGTAACCAGTCTCTTCTTTACAGGTATGTGCTTTGCAACATTGTTTGTGCTTTGAAACATTTTAATGTCTTTAACAAACATTTTTTGTTTTATCTGCATTATTTTAGTAGAATGGGTTCACCACCACTTCTGGGCTTCAGACCAAATGTACAGGCACACAACACAGAATGGGAATTTAGGGTAAAGCAAAAGGTTAATTTTAATGGCAGCTCAACAATCAGCATGTATTTTTCCCTTTTGCTCCCTCACCACTATGTCCACCCTCCAGGAGGTAAGAAACTTTGGGTAAAAATCAGTTTTCAATCCCTTACCACATTCCCCACTTGACAGCTTGGGTGCCTCAGCAGCTAGTCACTAAATACCAGTGCTGTCACACAAGTGGAAGGGGAGTGACACGGGGATGTACTTGCTCCATTTCCTACAGCTTCTGGAAGTAAAGGTAAGTATATGCTTTGGGGCTGCAATTAAACACATCTGGTGCTGTGTCCTACAAGGGCAAAGCTTAGGTTGACTTTAAGACGGCTGCCTAAAATTAGCCTAGTCAAAAATGGATTGTAACAAAGTAAGCAACATGATGTTTATAATAATTTAAATTAGAAAAGGTCACAAATACCAAACAATAGGCTATGCATAAGTGGATATGCAAATAGCCACATAAATATAGTATATCATACATCCCATACACCATATTAACCATTTGTGGACACTAGGTGTGTTACACACACCCAAAAACTCTATGTAGTATGTTCTTGACTTTCTGCCCTGCTGATGCGCTCCTGCAAGCCAGGAGCTCCTGTGAAAATATAGCAGCTATTTTATCTGCTGCTGTCAAAAAGACAAGACCTTCTGGCAGTGTTCAGAAGCATTGTTTGGACTGAAATAGACAGGAGCAAAGAAACATTGTTACCATTGGTGGGAGCACAGTAATCACCCCGAGCGCAACGCAGAAATCGCAAAAGCAGGCGCCGTGTTTTTGTCACAAAGACGGTGGAGAGATCACAAAGATCTCTCTGTGACCGGTTTAGCAATACAGAGCGCAGAAGCACTTGCCACATAAGATTCCTCACATAACAGCCGCAGTCCTCTGTGCCTGGAAAGCTGCAAGGGAGTGTTTGAGGTCAGGTACTGATGTTGGAGAAGGCCTGGCTCGCAGTCTCTGCTCTAATGCATCCCAAAGGTGTTCTATTGGGTTGAGTTCAGGACTCTGTGCAGGTCAGTCAAGTTCCTTCACCCCAAACTCGCTCATCCATGTCTTTATGGACCTTTCTGTGTGCAATGGTGCGCAGTCATGTTGGAACAGGATGGGGCCAACCTCAAAATGTTCACACAAAGTTTTAGTAGAAATTGTCCAAAATGTCTTGGTATGCTGATGCCTTAAGAGTTCCCTTCACTGAAACTAAGGGGCCAAGCCCAACTCCTGAAAAACAACCCCACACCATAATCCCCCCTCTACCAAACTTTACACTTGGCACAATGCAGTCAGGCAAATAACGTTCTCCTGTCAACCGCCAAACCCAGACACGTCCATCGGATTGCCAGACAGAGAAGTGTGATTTGTCACTCCAGAGAACAAATCTCCACTTCTCTATAGTCCAGTGGTGGCGTGATTTACACCACTGGATCCGACGCTTTGCATTGCACTTGGTGATGTAAAGCTTGGATGCAGCTGCTCAGCCATGGAAACGTATTTCATGAAGCTCTCTACGCACTGTTGTTGTGCCAATCTGAAGGCCACACGAAGTTTGGAGGTCTGTAGCTATTGACTCTGCAGACAGTTGGCGACTTCTGCACGCTTCAGCATGTGCTGACCCCGCTCTGTCAATTTACGTGGCCTACCACTTTGTGTCTGAGTTGCTGTTGTTCCCAGTTGCTTCACTAACTAATAATACACTAACAATTGACCGTGGAATATTTAGTAGCAATGAAATTTCACGGAACACTCCAATGATTTGGAGGGGTGTCCTAATACTTTTGGCAATATAGTGTATGTTTAGAGACATTTATTATCTAGTCACAATGGGGCACTGATGTACATAATAACATTCTTCTATTCGGATGTGCAATCGCTTTCCAGTGCATCACACATTTCATCTTGCGGTCTGAATAGGTAATGATGTAAACCAGATTCTTAGCGCTACAATTAAAAAATGAATGTATACAGAACATCTCATTCATCACTACAGATTGAACGATTTTAGTCTTAGCAAGGAATTTACAATAGCAAAATGTATTATAGGAGAACTATGGGGTTAGGGCTTTTCCCCATAGTTCTCCTAAGGGTAACGGGAGGACACAAACTAGCATCCTCCCGTCACCCTAAGCTCAGTATACTACGAGCTACAGCGGTATACTGAGATGCCGCAGCTGAAACGGATCCCGACAATTATGTCTGGATCCGCCCAGCTGCGTGAGTGACAGCTGGCTCTGCCTATCTAGAGGCAGAGCCAGCTGTACCCGCCCCCTCCCCCGTCTGATCCACCAGTCAGCGCTGGAGGATCGGAGCGGGGAGGGGGGAATCCAGTCTCTCCCCTGTCACGACTATCTGCTGTGACAAGATCGAGAAGTGAGCGAACGCCGGTATGTGCTCGCTCACTTCCCGATCTACTGAGCCGACCTGCGACAGTTTCATTGTCACAGGTCGGCTAGAACTATGAGGATGAGTGAAAATCACTCACCTCATAGTTCTCCTTTAAGCCCACATTTGAAAGACCCCTTTACCTTAAGTCAGATATCAGATTTAATTTTTGTATGAAAAAGGCTAGGTGAAACAAGTGATCCCAATGTATCCCAATTATCCTAGAAGATAATTCTAGCCCTCTTGTAATATAGTATGTAACTGACGATCCCTATGTAAAATGGGTAAATTATGCGCAACACTTTGTGTGATAGCTGCATACTCAGTGGCAGAACTTTGATAGTGTATGGTGGGTGACAATTAGTAGCAAGCAATGTTGAATTGCCAAAGGTTAAAGTAATCAGAGTCCTTGTTTTAGGATCACCTCATAGAGACAAATTAAGAAAGTATATACTTACCTGATAACATACACTGGAATAACTCAGATTCAACTAATTTGTCTGACATACTTTGTAAAGTTACTTAAAATGATATTAAAGTCAAAAGGTGTTAAGCTTTTTACGATGTTGACTACATCACTTATCATGGATGCTGCTCCTTGATGGTATCAACAACAGAATTTTGTGATTGGATTGTGTAAAAATATCCGTCCCCTTATCCTAGAGAGGCCCCCAAATTCATTGTGTAGCTGACTATAATAGGGTTATGGCACCACCTTCAGGAGTAGGACATGAGGCAAAAACCCAAAGCAAAGCCTAGGGGAGGCCCCCGATGGTGGCCAACTCCCTCATCTTCTAGAGGCAGCTCAGTTAGTCAGAGGCAGTACATAAATAACTGAACACAGGAAACAACAGAGAACACAGAGAAAAAGATTTTATGGTGAGTAGAGATTTTTAAATCTTTGACTATAGGGACGTCCCATACCAGAGTCTACGGTAGGGTGAGAAACTAAACAATTCCCCTAATGCAGGAACAGTACAATACCATCTATTAGATACGCAAGCTGTGAACGGAATATGAAAACCCTTCCACAGAAGCGGTCCCCAGACATAGAAACATACAAGCACTTGATTCAGTCAAACAAGCATGCTTGGAGATGGTCAGATTTGCAATCAAGGCCATTAACTGTGAGAAAACACGCAAGGCATGTGATACATCTGAATAATGTAGAGAAAAATATTTCTGAGGCACTAAAGCCGGACATAGAGATGAGGTAACTATATCCCGACAGATGTAGAAGAAGAAATCACGTTAGGAAAGGAGGTGGCACTGGGCCTACACACCTGTGTAGGACCACTTGCACTTGTCACAAGACTACTGGTTCCACCTGGATGAGGCGATATATGCATTGTCTAACTAAATGTGGGTAAGAAGATCCCCCAGCCAGGTGATCCAGTGATGCAGGTAAAACCATGTTGCTCACGCCTCCCAAAGATGAAGCGGGAAATGGGATTACCCCAATGACCAAGTCCCCTGCACCATAAGGTGTCAGGGGGCCTCCCCCAAGGCATCTGTAGTGAGGATCTTCTGACTTCATGGACAGAAGATGTCCATTTCTTCAACAGTTGCCAAAACAACTCACATTGGAAGCCCTGGCGAGCTGCCAGGTTATCGCAAGAGCACGTACGCTGGTGAGTAATTGTGCTGTGGATGACATGCCAAATAGCAGGGCCCAAAAACGGCAAATGCGCACGAGTAAAAAAAGTGTTTCTGCACTGGTAAAGGGGACATGCATTAATGCATCCAGACATCCAAAGAGGATTCTTAAAAATGCAATCAGACCGAGACAGACCAGGTGTATTCTAGGCGGAAAATATGGGTCACCTTCAGTAATGGATTCTGCCAAAAAAACAATAACATGGGAATAGGGAAAATCTGTCCAGAATCTGAACCCAGTACCCCAGCACTAAAGGCAGAAATGCTAACCACTAAGCCACGGTGCTGCTCAACGGTGTGCTGAAGAGGTATAAATATTCTGAGGGTCTCCAAAGGAGCCCAGGCAGGGTAGCAAATCTAGCAGATTCCACAGGTTGCTCTATACATTTAAATTGGCTAACACTGCAACAGCAAGAGCTGACAGAACAACTTGAAGCCTAACAAACATGCCAGCTGCCGGCGACTCCAAAAGAGCAGAAGAAGCTAGTAAGGATTTGCGAGACCCTTCATGAAAGGCAGATAAGCCTGAAGGCAGAACAGATATTGACTCTGCAGTAGAAGATAGTTGCATAGTATTTTATTTGAGGTTGAAAAAAGACACCGGTCCATCAAGTTCAACCTTTGTGTGTGTGCATGTCACTTGTGCTTGCGTGCGTGTGTATAAGAGTCCCTGTGTGGTCTAATATTTAAGTGTAGTTCTAAAGTTTGGACTGCTGTTAGTGTTGGGAAGGGTGCTTTTTAAAGGAAAAACTACAACCAATACACGTGGCTTACAACCCCAGTTAATGATAGCAGTGCAAAGTTATAAAGAGTAATGTAGTTTACCTCTCATGTGAGCTTTGTTATAGTACAGTAAGTGGTTTATGGATCCTTCCTTTATACAACCTGCATTGAGAAAAGCAACGCAATTTAGAACGGGTACTCTTTAACTGGAAAATCGATGGTAGAGAAGGTGCCGACAAATCACATTGAACTATCCTACTCCGTTAAATACAAACGTGTGGGGCTGTCTGTTACAGCCGGAAACCAGGGGTGAGTACTCACTTTTAGGGGAATGTATTGATCTCAATACACTCCCCAAATATTTGAGACATTTCGTTATTTTTCTTCACTTGGAATGGATTGAAAACACCACAGAGACTTTTTTCTGCTAATGTTTTATTATTTCCAAAAAAACTTTATCTTTTGAAAGTTTTGCACAAGAGATTACTTACCGTACTTATTTTTTATTATAGAAATACATCACTTACAGTTTGCAAACGAGATATTTAATTACATTCACTTTGATCACAGAGGAAAATATCTTTATAATAACACTTTGTTCACGGAAACAATTTTCGTCACCCACGATTGACGTATTTGAGCACGTTGGTTGCATGTTAAATTTGGTTTACATTGTCTAATTATATGATACATTAAATTAATATTCATTAACTTTGACCACTTATGGTAGTCACGTATGATATGTTAACTTGACACTATATTTACGGAAAAGTATTTCAACTTATGGTTTGATTAATCCAGCGCTTTTTTGTTTTATATCAGATAATTGGTGTATATGTATATACACATGTATTCACATTAGAGTAATTAGCGGTTTATTTATTTTATATTCAAAACTAATATTTAAGTGTACCTGTACCTGTAGTGTATGATACAGTCTCTTAGGATGGAATCTAATTGATTTTTAAACAAATCAATATTCTTTGCAGATACCACTGCTTGCGGCAGAGTTCCAAAATTTTACTGCTCTATTTATCCACAAAGATGCCCCTACGCACTTTGTGGATAAATCTTTTATCTTCTTTTTTTAAGTGGTGGCCTCTAGTCCTTGTTACGGAGTTTACAGTAAAAAGTTTAGTGCCGATGTTACCACTTTACATTTTGTAGAACAAAATCATGTCCCCTCTAAATTTCCTCACTTCCAGAGTGAACAAGTTTAAATTTAGCAACCTTGTCTCGTAATCTTCATCCTCCAGCCCCTTAATTAGCTTGGTTGCTCTTCTTTGGACCTTCTCCAGCTCAATGTACATCTTTTCTCTGGACCCGTGACCAAAACTGAACCGCATATTCAAGATGAGGCCGAACCAGTGATCTATATCTATAAAGTGGCAGCATTATTGTTTTGTGTCTGCAGTACATTCCCTTTTTAATACAAGACAGTACTCTGCTCGCTTTGTTTGCTGCCGCCTGGCATTGCGTGCTGTTATTGAATCTGCGGTCAATTATGACTCCCAAATCTTTTTCCATTTCTGAGTTCCCTAGTGGAGTACTCATTTATGTGTATTCCACTTGTCTATTTTTAACCTCAAAGTGCATTACTGTACATTAAACCTCATCTGCCATGTATTTGCCCAGTCCCCTATTTTATCCAGATCCTCCTGCACTGTTATAATGTCTATGCTAGTGTCAATTACCCTCCCAATTTTAGTATCATATGCAAACACAGAAACGTGGCTATTTTCTGTGAATTTTAATAAACAAGTTAAATAGTATTGGGCCTAGCACAGAACCCTGGGGCATGCCACTCTCAACCTTAGACCAATGTGTAAAAGAGTCATTTATCAATACTATCTGGACACATTCCTGTAACCAATTCTCTATCCATGTACACATCATTTCATCTATGCCCATCGATTTAAGCTTGTGTATTAAGCATTTATGTGGTACTGTGTCAAACAGGGGCGTCCCGAGGCTGGGTGACACCCGGAGCAGTAACCGAGTGTCACCCCGCCGAGACGTCACTGCGCATGCGCGTGACGTCATCGCACACGCGCGGCAGCATTCTGATACCTGCCGGCGGCCATCTTGGTGATGGACGCCGGCAGAGAGAGGAGGGGACAGACACCCGGCGAGATAAGGTATGTCGCCGGGTTCCCTCCTCTCTCCTGATACTGTCGGCGTTCGGTCCATGACCGAGCGCCCGACTTTTCAGAGGGGGGTGACACCAAAATTAGTCATTTTGGTGTCACCCCTCCAATGGTGTCACCCAGGTGTGGGCCGCACCCCCCTTGTGACGCCACTGGCCTCAAATGCTTTTGCAAAATCCAGGTATACTACATCCACTTGTTTCTCTATCCAGAGCTCTACTCACTTCTTCGTAGAATGTTAATAGGTTGGTCTGACAAGAACGGTCCTTCCTAAATCCGTGCTGATTATCATTTATTATACAATTGCCATGAACAAAATCCACTAAATAGTTATTTATCATTCCCTCTAATAGCTTGCATACTATTGATGTTAGACTGACTCGTTTGCAGTTCCCAGGTTGGCATCTTGAACCTTTTTTGAATACTGGTACTACTGTAGCTTTCTGCCAGTCACTTGATACCCTACCGTTCATTATGGAGTCCTTGAAAATGGAGGAAAATTGATCTCGCTATAACCTAGCTGAGTTCTTTAAGTAACTTGGGATGCAGGTTAACTGGTCCTAATGCTTCATTTGCGTTAAGTTTTTTAAGTCTTTGTTGAACACCGGCTACTGTCAACCACTGCGGTAACTTACGCACTGAGCTACTCACATTCTTTTCTCCATTAAATCCGTCTTTTTCCTGAGTGTATACTGAGGAGAAAAATGAATGTAACACCTCAGCCTTCTCTTTGTGATTAATGTCCCGTTTTCATCTTTTATTAGGCCGACCTGCTCCTTCCTTACCATTTTACTGTTTATATATTGGTAGAATTTTTGGGGGTTCTTTTTACTGACTGTGGTGATATGCTTTTCGTAATCTATTTTAGCTGCCCGGATTTCGTGTTTACATCTCTTATTGCATTCCTTGTAGTTCTGGAATGCCAATGCTGTCCCCTTCATCTTATATTTTATAAATGCTATCTTCTTTTCTTTGATGTGTTGTTTTACCGGTTTATTTAGCCATGCAGGCTTAGCTCTTGATCTTTTAAGTTCAAGCTCCTCTAATTTGTTTGCTAGACTTCTAGCATTGGTGTACATACATTTTAGTTTGGTGCTAGCGGTTTGGGTTTTATTATTACTAATTTCTGGAGCCCAACTACTTTTTTTTATTAGACCTTGGTATGGTTGATACATTACTAATTAGATTGACTGCAATGATTAGATTGACTGGAGTGAGCCCTCTATCCCCCTTTGTATTACTGCCCTCTATTAATTGCTCCTTTAGTTACTTCCTCTATGTTTATTATGTCCAGTTTTATTCCCTCCCCCCCGATTATCTCGTTTAAAAGCTCCTCCAGTCTTTTAACCATCCCCCCCCAGAAAGCGCTGCACCTTCCCCATTTAAATGCAGCCCGTCCTCTGCTGAAGAGCTGGTAAACGACTGAGAAGACAGCCCAGTTCTCCATTACATCAAAGCTCTCTTTCTGACACCAGCTCCGAAGCCACTTGTTCAGTTCTCTCAACTCTCGCTGACTCTCTGGAGTGGCTTGTGGCACCGGCAGTATCTCAGAAAATACTACCGTGGAGGCCCTTTTCTTCAAACTAGCACCTAAGTCTCTGAACTCGCTTTTTAGGACACTCCATTTGCTTCCTATTTTGTCATTGGTGCCGATGTGCACCATGACAGCTGGGTCATGCCCAACCCCATCCAGTAACGTGTCCATTCATTCTGCAATGTGTCGCACACGAGCCCCCCGGTAAGCAACAGACTGTTCTACGCTTGCGTCCTGATGGCAGATTACCCTGTCTGTGCATCTGATAATGGAATCCCCCACCACCAAAATTTCCTGTCCTTCCACTTACTGGAGAAGTCACTCCCCCTGCGGATAGGGGAAGCATCCTGCTCCAGCAATGCCACCCCTGAACTAACATCCCCAACATCCTGCAACCTGGCATATTTATTGGGGTGTATCAGTTCAGGGCTAGCCTCTACCCCGCCTTCTAACAGTAACCCAGCTACCCACCTCAGGGTCCTGCTCCTCCAAACCCCCCCTCATCAGTGGCGTAGCGTGGGGTGGGGCAAGGGGGTCACTTGCCCCCGGGCGCAGTTCAGCAGGGGGTGCCGGCAGGGCCGGATTTTCAACAAACCGCTCTCGTGGCTGCCTGCAAGTGATCTTGTTTGCAGCCTGCTCGTGGGCACAGTGTACACAGAGGTGGTGAGAGAGGTGGGCACAGTGGCAGGGGAAGAGCTGGAAAGAGGTTCAGTGGACACAGTGGTGGTGAGAGAGGTGGGCACAGTGGCAGGGGAAGAGCTGGAGGGGGGTCAGTGGACACAGAGGTGGTGGGGGAGAGGAGAGAGGTGGCACAGTGGCAGGGGGAGAGCTGGGGGCTCAGTGGACACATAGGCGGTGGGGGGAGAAGAGAGACGTGGGCACAGTGACAAGTAGAGAGCCGCCCAAGGCTCTGTACCCCATAGCTGGGATTGAAGGTCAGGTAATCTCTGTACCCCGTAGCTGGGATTGAAGGTCAGGTCAGGGGCAGATCCAGAGTAGAAGGGTGGCAAAAGGGCAATTTTTGCCAGGGGTGTGGGGAAATTATCATGAACACCTAGGAGTAGCCCATCAATGAGGAGCAGGTGTGGGCTGTGTGCTACCAGTGTTTGAATGTAACACCTCAGCCTTCTCTTTGTGATTAATGTCCCGTTTTCATCTTTTATTAGGCCGACCTGCTCCTTCCTTACCATTTTACTGTTTATATATTGGTAGAATTTTTGGGGGTTCTTTTTACTGACTGTGGTGATATGCTTTTCGTAATCTATTTTAGCTGCCCGGATTTCGTGTTTACATCTCTTATTGCATTCCTTGTAGTTCTGGAATGCCAATGCTGTCCCCTTCATCTTATATTTTATAAATGCTATCTTCTTTTCTTTGATGTGTTGTTTTACCGGTTTATTTAGCCATGCAGGCTTAGCTCTTGATCTTTTAAGTTCAAGCTCCTCTAATTTGTTTGCTAGACTTCTAGCATTGGTGTACATACATTTTAGTTTGGTGCTAGCGGTTTGGGTTTTATTATTACTAATTTCTGGAGCCCAACTACTTTTTTTTATTAGACCTTGGTATGGTTGATACATTACTAATTAGATTGACTGCAATGATTAGATTGACTGGAGTGAGCCCTCTATCCCCCTTTGTATTACTGCCCTCTATTAATTGCTCCTTTAGTTACTTCCTCTATGTTTATTATGTCCAGTTTTATTCCCTCCCCCCCGATTATCTCGTTTAAAAGCTCCTCCAGTCTTTTAACCATCCCCCCCCAGAAAGCGCTGCACCTTCCCCATTTAAATGCAGCCCGTCCTCTGCTGAAGAGCTGGTAAACGACTGAGAAGACAGCCCAGTTCTCCATTACATCAAAGCTCTCTTTCTGACACCAGCTCCGAAGCCACTTGTTCAGTTCTCTCAACTCTCGCTGACTCTCTGGAGTGGCTTGTGGCACCGGCAGTATCTCAGAAAATACTACCGTGGAGGCCCTTTTCTTCAAACTAGCACCTAAGTCTCTGAACTCGCTTTTTAGGACACTCCATTTGCTTCCTATTTTGTCATTGGTGCCGATGTGCACCATGACAGCTGGGTCATGCCCAACCCCATCCAGTAACGTGTCCATTCATTCTGCAATGTGTCGCACACGAGCCCCCCGGTAAGCAACAGACTGTTCTACGCTTGCGTCCTGATGGCAGATTACCCTGTCTGTGCATCTGATAATGGAATCCCCCACCACCAAAATTTCCTGTCCTTCCACTTACTGGAGAAGTCACTCCCCCTGCGGATAGGGGAAGCATCCTGCTCCAGCAATGCCACCCCTGAACTAACATCCCCAACATCCTGCGACATGGCCTATTCCTCATCAGTGGCGTAGCGTGGGGTGGGGCAAGGGGGTCACTTGCCCCCGGGCGCAGTTCAGCAGGGGGTGCCGGCAGGGCCGGATTTTCAACAAACCGCTCTCGTGGCTGCCTGCAAGTGATCTTGTTTGCAGCCTGCTCGTGGGCACAGTGTACACAGAGGTGGTGAGAGAGGTGGGCACAGTGGCAGGGGAAGAGCTGGAAAGAGGTTCAGTGGACACAGTGGTGGTGAGAGAGGTGGGCACAGTGGCAGGGGAAGAGCTGGAAGGGGGTTCAGTGGACACAGAGGTGGTGAGAGGTGGGCACAGTGGCAGGGGAAGAGCTGGAGTGGGTCAGTGGACACAGAGGTGGTGGGGGAGAGGAGAGAGGTGACACAGTGGCAGGGGAAGAGCTGGAGTGGGTCAGTGGACACAGAGGTGGTGAGAGGGGGGCACAGTGGCAGGGGGAGAGCTGGAAGGGGGGTCAGTGGACACAGGGGGGGGGGGGGGAGAAGAGAGACGTGGGCACAGTGACAAGTAGAGAGCCGCCCAAGGCTCTGTACCCCATAGCTGGGATTGAAGGTCAGGTAATCTCTGTACCCCGTAGCTGGGATTGAAGGTCAGGTCAGGGGCAGATCCAGAGTAGAAGGGTGGCAAAAGGGCAATTTTTGCCAGGGGTGTGGGGAAATTATCATGAACACCTAGGAGTAGCCCATCAATGAGGAGCAGGTGTGGGCTGTGTGCTACCAGTGTGCCCAGGTACAGGCCCAGAGCTCCCTGGCACCGTGGGACCAGGGTACGGGACCCAACACCAGTCCTCTATAGATTATGGTGTTATGCATTGCTGTTTAATGTAGGCATTAAGCGTGTTATTACGCTTAATGCCCAGCAGTTATTACGCTTAATGCCCAGCAGTTAATACACTTAATGCCCAGCAGTTAATACACCTAATGCCCAGCAGTTAATACACTTTTTATTACACTTGATGCCCAGCCGTTATTACACTTGATGCCCAGCCGTTATTACACTTGATGCCCAGCCGTTATTACACTTGATGCCTAGCCGTTATTACACTTGATGCCCAGCCGTTATTACACTGGATGCCCAGCAGTTCAGCCATTTTCCGCATAAACTTAGCCATGATGGCAGTAAACTCCTACCTAGATAGTAAGTCAGAGAAGGGGGCACTAGAGGGAGCAGGAGTGGACCCTGATGCTAGCAGTGAAGGGGATAGGGAGCTAAGCATGGGGCTAACCATGCTAACACAATTAGTGTTCCCAGAGGGGGTAGAACCCTCACCAGACCTGTTGTCTGGCTGTGGGCTGTGTGGTGTCCGTGCCCTCCAGCCAGGCAACCCCATGTCTACGATATGCCATGTGGGCCCCAGCAATTTACAACCAGTGTGAGAGGGTGTCCCATGTCTAGACACTTGCAGGCACAGGTGACTCTGGCTTGAATGGTGGAGTGGCATAGTAGTGAAGCTTCTTCCCCCTACTGTGTCTGTGGAGAGTTGCATAAGCAGCAGGGAGCATGTATCCAGCCAAAACAAATATCAAGGAGAAAGAATATAGCTGCAAGCAGCAATAAAGGTTGCCAAGCATTAAAGCCGGTTATAGCACATGAGAAGATAATGTAGTTAGAGACATAAATAGCAAAGTTATAAATTCAAAATAGACCTGTATAACTGCATAAGTTTTCATGAATTGTAATATTTTTCCAAATTCAAAATGGCCACCGACTTTGAACAATTCAATATCTCGGCCGAACTATGTGGTCAATTTACTTGTAATGATCAGTTCTGAGTGCAGATCACAAGATAACTTTACACAGCAATTTGAACATCTGTAGCTGTAATAGTTCCTGAAAAACAAATGTTTGAGTATGGAGCTGAATATAATCACCTAAAACAAAATGGCTGCCAGGGAATATGACCTATGACCTTTATGTTGCAAAAGATTAGGCATAGCATAGAGCTCTACCATTGGATAAAGTAACATGAGTTTACGAAGAGGTTGCCCTGGACATATGTGCAAAGCTTTGAATACTTCTGATGTATGGTTTCAGAGTTTAAGTTGTTTGCAGAATATTGCACAATCCAAAATGGCTGCCAAACCATGTGACCAATAGAGCTATAATGAACACATGAGATAACAGAGCACAGCGTAACCTCACACAGCGATTTGTATATCTGTAGCTTTAGCAGGTCTGGACAAGCAGGTTTCTGAATATTTGCAAAAAATTTTGCAAAAACCAAGATGGCTGCCACATAATGTGACCTATGACCTTTATATTGCAATAAGTGCTGCAGAGCACAGAGCTGTACCATTATGCAAAGTTTCATGAGCTTTTCACTAACAGTGCACTTATTACAGGCATTTGAAAAAAGCGGTGGAATAATAATACTAAAAAATAATAATAATAAATATAGCTGCAGGCAGCAATAAAGGTGGACAAGCATTAGAGCCGGTTATAGCACATGAGAAGATATTGTAGTCAGAGAGATACATTGCAGGCAATGATTTCATCATTTATCCATTTTTTTTTTACAAATTCAAAATGGCGACTGACCTTCGTGACATTTGTCAGTCTTCATTAGGGATTGGATTTTTAAGTGAAAACCCGGACAATCAAAATCTCTAATTTATCACTTTTGGCCTGTTAAATATACCATTGAAAGTATTTTGTTATATCTATTCTATAAGTGTAAAAAATACCTGTTAAAGTGCCTTGGGTTATTTTGCAATTAAATGTGAAATTTTGCTTATTATTCTTATAGGGTTTCTTTGTCAGGGTCTAATGGCTAGTGTAGCCAAGTATATGTTTAATCAGAATTCCGTTTCATCTCATTCAAGTTAATAGGAGTGAAAAGATGCTTGATGCAGCTTTGAAAAAAAGCATTTGTGAAGAGAACTCATTGATCTCATAAGTATCTAAAACTGATCTCAAATGTAAGATGAATGCACCTGAAAGCGTGCTGTAGCCCTATAATACTTACTGTAATTCAATTATATGTTACTTTGTTCCAGAAAACAGTATCAATACACTGATCTAAAACAATTATTTGCTATAATAGCCATAATTTTCAAAAATGGCAAGAAATGAGAAATGAAAACAATGAGGGTTATGGCACAAAACACGTTATATGTTATAAAATAAAACAGGTAAGGCAAAATCTAAAATATCTGCTGATTTAATTAATTACTTTATCTGATTTTGGTTAAAGGGATTCATAATGACTTACTTGTCGTTCTTTATGTGTTCATAAAGGCGCTTAAACTGTCGTATCTGAAAAGATAATATTCCCATCAAAATAACCACCATCAGCAGGAAAGGATAAATACGACGTTGAACCAAATTTTGCATTTCATCAGTGACTCCTGTAAATAAAAGATAATTTTATAATTGCATGAAAAGAATCATACATCATAATTTGAATCATAAATATAAAAATAAACACCTCTGCAGTAAAGCAAAAATAAAATGTTTGATAATTTTCACTGGAGTTGCAGGGTGTACATGATATGGAATGATCTTTTTACAACATGCTAAGAAATTAAAGAAAATTTACTGAAAATTGTAATTCTGAACTACCATGTGTGGCATAATGAGAGAAAATACTTCTGGATATGACGGAAAAATTCTGATCAAAATTGCATCATATTTTATTTTATTTGAAAAATGTATGCTTAGTCAAATTATAATAGTGAAGCCAAAATCTAAACTTTTTACATAAACTGTATAACCAGAACATGATGATCTTCCAAAGAAATTCAAACTTTATTCCACTTGCATCTATACAAAGACGCATTTCTGCCTTACTCAGCCTTAGTCATAGCTGGTTGTGGTCTAACACCAACCCTGCTAAAATACCACACAACACAGGGCGGGGAGAAACACTTAGGAACTTAGGAACACCTGTTTTGCTTTTGTGATCACAAAAGCAAAACAGAGGAAAAAAGGAGAATACACACTTCAAAAATTAAACACTTAGGAACTTAGGAACACCTGTTTTGCTTTTGTGATCACAAAAGCAAAACAGAGGAAAAAATATGGGTTTGATGGGTGAAAACCATCAAACTCAAACATTAAAACCCATAATAACAGTGGGAATCACAAACTGTATAAAACTAGTGACTCACTGATAGATAAAGGAGAACTATGAAGTGAGTGATTTTCACTCAACCTCATAGTTCGAGCCGACCTGTGACAATGAAACTGTCACAGGTCGGTTCTATAGATCGGGAAGTGAGCGAACGCATACCATCGCTCACTCACTTTCTGATCATCTCCCTGCAGAGAGCGGTGACTGTTAGTCACCGCTCCCTGCAGGGATTCCCCCACTCCCCGCTCCGATCCTCCAGCGCCGAGTGAAGGAATGGACGGGGCAGGCAGAGCTGGCTCTGTCTCTAGATAGGCAGAGCCAGCTGTCACTCACGCAGCTGGGTGGATCTGGACAGCATTGTTGGGATCTGTCCCGGCTGTGGCGCTCTGAGTATATAGTGAGCAATAGCTCGCTATATACTGAGCTTTGGGTCACAGGAGGACGCTAGTATATGTCCTCCCGTGACCCTTAAAGGACATTTCCACCTTTGTAAGTGATTGCCACTTTTTGTATTAATGTAATGGTGCAGTGAGTATGTATGTGTGTGTGCATTTTCAGTGTTCACAGTGCTGTTTTTCTTACTTTTTTGGGGGTACTGTTTATTGGGCCAGAGACCTAGCAGTTCAAATTTCCCACCACAGGAAAATCCATCAGTCTCTGCTCAGGGTCGTGTTTTTATTTACTTTATGCTGCCCGTAGTGTGAGATCTTCGGTTCTCACAGAGCAGCAGCCAGCCCCGCAACCCTCTCATGCACAAGCACAGTTAGGGTTGCCACCTTTTCTTGAAGTGAAACCCGAACACTCTAGCGCCACGCGCAGCAATTTTTGTTTTGGGGGAGTGGGGGAATAGTGAAAAGAGGCAGCCAGGATAGGGAGTAAGGACTACAGCAATACATTACACAGCAATACAAAATAATATGAAGTTGTATATTTTGTGTTGTTTTGGGTTGGCGCCCCAATGTCTCCAGGTGGCCTGTGCGGGCTCTTAGGTGGGCTGTCTCAGGTGGCCTGTACAGGCTCTTAGGTGGGCTGTGCGGCTCTCAGGTGGCCTGTGCAGGCTCTCAGGTGGGCTGTGCGCAATTTTTAGGTGGGCTATGCGGCTCTTAGGTGGGCTGTGTGCACATTTAGGTGGTCTATGCGGCTCTTAGGTGGGATGTGTGCACTCTTAGGTGGGCTATGTGGCTCTCAGGTGGGTTCTGTGCACTCTTAGGTGGGCTATGTGGCTCTCAGGTGGGCTGTGTGCACTCTTAGGTGGGCTATGCGGCTCTCGGGAGGGGTTGTGTGCACTCTTAGGTGGGCTGTATGCACTCTCAGGTGGGCTGTGTGCACTCTCAGGTGGGCCGTGTGCACTCTTAAAATCTAATTAAAATAAGTACTAAAATCTGAAATATATATAAAAAATAAGTTATATATTAATATATAACTATTTATTTTATATATATATATATATATATATATATATATATATATAATCTGCGGCGCTCGCTGGCTGATTTTAACAATCCTGCAGTTATGTTACATTTGGCACATTTCTTCTGTACTACGTAATAAATCATACAAGAAGACTTGTCATTTAAATTTTTTGTATGATTTATCAGGTAGTACAAGTACATAAATATATTAGTAAAATGTGTATTGCAATCACACAGCATATCACTCAACACTGTTCAGTGACATGTAATGTAAATGCAATACACATTCGTCCCAGTCCCCACTGTCTGTCCCTATCCCCCAGCATTCATGAACTGTAAAACTTGCCTGTGCCTGCGCTCTCGGTCTCTGTCCTCCCTCGGTACCTGCAGGATGTGATGTCAGAGCTGGGAGAAGATAATGCCACAGGAGGAGGAGACAGGCAGATGAGATTGAGCACTGCGGCCATCACAATACAGAGGGCCAGCGGTATGCAGCTTTCTTAGGGAGCCACAGCTCCGGTTTAAATACTGTGTCCGCGTGGGAGGCGAGCTCCCACCCGTGCACAGGATTACAGACCCGTACTGTCCGGGCGAAAACCGTACGGGTGGCAACCCTAAGCACAGTAGGGGAATCGAGCCAATCAGAAAGTCTCCAGCAGCTGAGAAGACAGAGCCCAGCGATGACTCACCCACCCAGCATAGAAGACGGTGCCGTTCTGGGGAGAAAGAAGCTTCTGCTGGACTCGTTGTTAAGGTGGGTATACTTTCTAAACTATTCTCTGATCTTTCTCTCTGTGTCTGTGTTTGTTGGTCTGTGTCCCTCTCTCTGGGCTCTGTATGTTGCTTTGGATTCTCGCTCTCTCATCTTTGTGTCTATATAGGTTTTATTTCCATGTCTATTTGTATGTCTGCCTGACAATTTCTTTCTTGTCTGATCAGCTGGAGCACCGGAAGGACCCCCCACCTGTCCTGCCAGCCAGAGGGAGCCAATTCACTCCAATAGAATGTATAATCAAGGAAAGTGCAACTTCTGCTATTTACACACACCATGTCTCAAACCATCTGACGCTCCCTCTCTCTCCGGGCCTCTCTCTCTCCGGCCCCTCTCTCTCTCTCTCTCTCTCCCGCCCCTCTCTCTCTCTCTCGCCCCTCTCTCTTTCTCATCGGCCTCCCTCTCTCTCTCCCTGGCCTCTCTCTCCGGCCTCCCTCTCTCTCTCCAGCGCCTCTCTCCTGACGCTCTCATGCTCTCTCTCTCCGGCCTCCCTCCCTCTCCGGAGCCTCTCTCCTGACGCCCTCCCGCTCTCTCTCTTCGGCCTCCCTCTCTCTGGCCTCTCTCTCCGTCCCCTCAGTCTCCTCTCTGGCCCCTCTCTCCTGATGCCCTTGCGCTCTCTCTCTCCGGCCTCCCTCTCTCTGGACTCTGTCCTCTCCGGCCTCCCTCTTTCTCTCTCCAGCCTCTCTCTCCTGATGGCCTCCCTCTCTCTCCGGCCCCTCAGTCTCTCTCCTCTCCGGCCCATCTCTCTCTCCGCCCTCCCTCTCTCTCCGGCACATCTCTCATGATGCCCTCGCGCTCTCTCCGGCCACTCTCTCCTCTCCGGCCTCTCTCTCCCTTCTCCCTCTCTCCTGATGCCCTTGCGCACTCTCTCTCCGGCCTCTCTGTCTCTCCGGCCCCCCTCTCTCTCTCCTGACGCCAACAAAAGCAGAGACACCGGCACTCCAATGTGGCAAGCAAACGTCTATTTATGGACGTGCAGCACAGCACATCAATAAATAGACCTCTGCTTGCCACATTGGAGTGCCGGTGTCTCTGCTTTTGCTTGTGTTTGTGACAGTTGCCACCCGTCAACTATCGTAGCAATCGCTTTTCAAGAGGGACTCTGCGGTCAGTAGTGCGATGGGACCATGGACTTTCTCTCCTGACGCGCGCCCACGCTCTCTCTCTCTCTCTCCGGCCTCCCTTTCTGGCCTCTTTCTCTCTCACGCACCTCTCTCTCTCCGGCCTCCCTCTCCTGACGCCCTCCCTCTCTCTCCGGCTCCTCTCTTCTGACGCCCTCGCGCTCTCTCTCTTTGGCCTCTCTCCGGCCTCCCTCTCTCTCCCTGGCCCCTCCGTCTCTCTCTCTCTGGCCCCTCCGTCTCCTCTCCAGCCTCCCTCTCTCTCTCCGGCCTCTTTTCCTTTTTTTTGTTTTATATATATAATGTGGATATAGATATTTCAGTATTTATATGTTTGTATTTTACACTCTCTGTCAGTATTTGATGAATATGTATTTTAATAAAAGTCTTTCACAATATTTTGATTTACACCAAGGCTTTTGTTGAGTTTCCATTAATTTCTGAGGGCTTGTTCACACAACGTCCGGATTGTGTCCGGACCAGATCTGTGCACTCCTGCACCCAAAATGCATCCCAATGTATCCCTTTGTGTGTTTTATGGGATACAGTCCTCACGTGCGCAGTCCGTTCCGGTCTGGAAAGAAAAAATACTGCATGTCACATTTTGTCCGGTCCAGAAATGCATGAACACGTCAAAAACGCGCCAAGAATGCACAGCACTGCAGCTAACATACTGACAGCCCCACTACAGCAAAAAAAATAAAAACACATTTTTTTTTCTTTTAACTGGAACACATCAAAACCGCACTGCATGCACAGCACCGCGTCTGCAGATCTGCACCAGATGTGGACCAGAAAATCGTGTGAACAAGACCTAAAGCCCCTGCTCACACCTAAACGTAGTGTTGAACGTAGAAAAACGCATGTTACCAGAGTGCTGGAGGCCTTTTCTGGGCAGATCAGCGTGGTTTTTCTCCATAAACTCAACAGTAAACACCCACAACACAATTATTTTGCGCATTTCCCCATTAGCATCCCACGCCAAACACAAAAAGCAACAACACTTAGGAAGCCGCTCTCTATTATAAATCAAACATAAACTAATAATAATAATAATAAATATAAGATAAATAGTGTTACACTAAAATAACAAAATAAACACATCTACTCAGTCACTATGTGCATTTCATCAACACTCAGAAATCGTATTACATAAAGTGCTTATTATCTCACAATTCCAAGTGGTCATTGTGACAATCATATTCCAATAAAATGTTTTGTACCAATAATCTAAAATTATACAGGTAAGTGAATCCAAAACCCTGGTGCGGTCACACCAGAAACCATTCCAACAGGGTTATTCACAAAAGGGTGAAGAGTTTGGAGGAGGCAGGAGAAGTGAGCAATCTAGGACAACATAGAGGAACTGGAAAGTGAGCTTAATTAGAGAATTTTTCCAAATCGGCTATTTTGTCCTAGATTGTTCACTCCTCCGGCCTTCTCCAAACTCTTCAACCAGCTGTGTGAATAACCCTGTCAGTGGTTACTGTGACAATAATAACATGTTTGTACCAATGTACTCCATCTCAATTTCTGCCGGTAAGTGTATCCAAAACCCCGGTGCTATCACCCCACAAACAGGTTTTTTTTACAATGGGCGAGTCCAACTTCTCCGTCTTGTCTCATTCAGATTCAAAACAATATTTTTCAAGTAAATACAATTCGGTCCTGTCACACTGCAATCAGCAATCCAAAGAAACCGCCAGATCCTTCACCAATGAGTACACCTTCACACACTATGGCCTCCAACCCGCCAGATACTCCACCAATGTGTACACCTTCACACACTATGACCTCCAAACCGCCAGATCCTCCACCAATGTGTACACCTTCACACAATATGACCTCCAACCTTGTCGCTTAGGTCTAGAAGCAGTGTTCCCTTTTTTAGTACAGGAGGAGGGCGCCCTCCCGCAAAGATTCCTCATCCCCGCTTATAACCAGACACAGACAGACAAATGGAGGAAGTTTTATCCCCAACAAATGTGCACACTTAGCAGTGATAACACCCCCCTCTGTGAGGCTTCTTCGCCATACTGTTCATCATTATACGGACATAATGATACACTGGAAAGAAGCTTACAATGGTTGTAAATGGTCACTTTGCACAGCCCAGGAGGTGTTGCCACTATGCATAGTAATGAATTGGAGGGAGTTTCCCCACAGAAGCACGAGAAGCAAAGCATTGTGGGAGAAGCAGTTTACACGCCTACATTGTAGCTCTAACTGAGCACAACGTCCTTACTCCATACAGAGCATAAGGCGGCCATTTTCAGACAAGAGGACTGAAAAAACAAAAACAAAAAGTACGTATTTGTGCTTCTATCCAGGATCTGCATATGCCGGTATTAGGGTTTCACCCGGACATTATGGGTTTTGAATCAAGGGCCCGTGTGGGAACCTTTTTCAGACTCCGGGCACATTATTCAAACTGGACTTGGTGGCACCGCGGCGAGCAGCGGGCAGAAGGGAGAGAGGGGCAGTCAGCGAGCGCCGTGCGGCTCTCTCTTCTGTAGCTGGACACTCCCTCTCTCTCTCCTTTGATCCTCTGTGGCTGGCACTGTGTGTGAGTCAGAGGAAGTGAATCACAGAGAGAGACTGTGCAGAGCTTTCCTCTTAACAGGTATTTATTACATGTTTTTTTTCTTTTTAGAAGCATGAACATTTATTTATTTCACAAAAAATAATTTTTTTCCTGCATTATAACAGGGGGGTATGATGCCTTTGCAAGAAAATCAGTATTTATTGGATTTTATTTTTTCATGCAATTGCTTTTCATTCCACAATAAAAGTCTGTGAATGTTCAGGGTCATACTGCAGTAAGGAAAGCTGTGCAACTTTACAGAAGGGGGTATGATGAATGTTGTTTGGCCCAGCAGACAAAACACCTAACTGTCTAGAGGTAGCTTCCCAGCTTAAAACATCAATCAGCAAAAGAAACTTGGGGAAAGGTTTTCTCTATCTCTCCTGAATAGCCTCTTAGTACTGTAGTACTGTCCATGAGTGGGTGCTCTGTTTTTGGCTTACTAAACTTAAAGGAGAATTATGAGGCGAGTGATTTTCACTCAGCCTCATAATCTGAGCCGACCTGTGACAATGAAACTGTCACAGGTCGGCACAGTAAATCGGGAAGTGAGCGAACACATACCATCGCTCGCTCACTTCTCGATCTATCCCTGCAGAGAGCCGTCACTCATGGCTCCCTGCAGGGATTCCCCCCTCCGATCCTCCAGCGCTGACTGGCGGAATGGGAGGGGGCGGGTACAGCTGGCCCGCAGCTGGGTGGATCTTGACAGCAATGTCGGGATCCGTCCCGGCTGTGGCGGACTCAGTATATGGCGAGCTGTAGCTGCCTATATACTGAGCTTAGGGTGATGGGAGGACGCTAGTTTGTGTCCTCCCGTTAACCTTAGGAGAACTATGGGGAAAAACCCTGACCCCATAGTTCTCCTTTAATTGGTAGGCCTGGTGTTTCCTGTTATATCCAGAGCCACAGAGGTGTCGTCACTGGAGGAATAAGCACAATGTGCACATTGTGCTTATTTGCATTTGCCTTCTAGGGACCATTACATGAGGTCCCCCTTCTTTAATACTCCATTGAAAAAACGTCATATGCTGGCCACAACTAGAATACATTTATTTTTTTAAATATCAATTGAAAGGGAGGGGGATGGGGGTTGCTATAACATTTCAGTATGACATGCTAGTCGTAACATTGTGAAAGGGGCCCTGTTGCTTTGGCTGCCCAAGCTCCCCTGGAGGTGTTGGGGCTTGTTCACACCAATTGTGATGCGTTTCAGAGCAGTAGCTTCTGGAACGCACAGCAATCCTACACTAAACTCCCCCCATTCGTTCTGGGGCAGGAGGGGGCGTGGTGGTCTATTGAGGTCAATGGCACCGCAGCCACGCCCCTCTCCCACAGAGCCTGCGTTCTGGTCCAGTATGAATGCAAAAAAATGCTGCACACTCTGTCTTTTTGCGTTCGAAACGCAGGCAATGGACCGAAACGCAGGCAATGTTTTACCACACGTCTGATTACACTGCATTCGGGGGGGTGTGGCTGCGGTGGCATTGACTTCAATGCACCGCCACGCCCCCTCCTACTCCAGAACGAAGAGGGGAGTTTGGTATGCGATTTAACTTAAGTGTATTTTTCAGTGAAAAATGCACTTAAGTTAAATGTAGTGCCCCTAAACACAATAAAATACTTTTTGAAAATGTTTACATTTATTTTATTTTTAAAACATTTTTTTACTTTAATTGCTATCATATAGGAGGGCTTACAAGCCCCCCATGTGATAGCATATTGGCAGGGACAGGTACTCTTTAAGGGGATGCTGGGGATCCAAAAGACCCCCAGTGTCTCCTTTACACTCTAAATAAGCGATTGAAGTGCAGAGCGCAGGCTTCAGGAGCCGACCAATGACAGCTATGGGTCCGGAAGTGATGTAATCTGCATCGCTCCTGGTCACATAGTACAGGGAGGAGATCAGCGAACTGAGGCTCTCCTCCCTTGCTTCTCATCGACATCCGAGATGCCGGTCCCGGGCCCGCAAGGGGAGCAGAGGAGCCTGGGAAACGCTGTTGGGCGGACAGTTTACCGGCCCATAGAAGCGATCTGGCGACACCTGAGTCGCCAAAATCGCTTCTACTGTAAAGCCTGTCGCCGGCTCTACAAATATGAACAGTCTGTTTAACCCCTTAGGGACCCATGATGGAATTATCCTGTCATGGGTCATCAAGGGGTTAACCTTCCACAGTAGGGTATTCACCCGGACAGTCCGGGTTTGGAATCCTGTGTCCGGGTGTGAGCCCACCTCACACCCGGTCACATTATACAAACCGGACTTGTGGCTAGTAACTCGCAGCAGGTGTCGGGCGGCGTTGTTTTCAATTCCTTGAATCTCCCTTCCTCTGTTTCTCCTCCGCTGCTGAAGTAGGTGAGTTGGGGGAAGTAACATCAGAGAGAGAGAGCAGAGAGGGAGAAATCATCCTCCGGCAGCCGGCGTGAAGCGCTTTCATCTGGGACTGCATCTTAACAGGTATTTACTACATTTATTTAAATATCAATTGAAAAGAAGGGGGCGGTGGTATTGCACATAAAACATGCCTATGACACCTATGTAACCTGTGACATCTTTTGTGTCGGCATCTTTTATGCGCAATAGTACATATTGTCCAATATAGATGTCCAGATTCCATGGACATCTACATTTTATTGATAGTTGTCAAACGACAAGCACTTTCAGGGCGGTGCAGGGTCCCCATCATCAGTCTCAGTAATGACATTGCATAAAAGTACCACAACCTTGATATAGACATACTAGTTTAGAAATTAGTAATTTCTGAGCCTGATGAAGGGGAACCTGCGCAGCCCTGAAAGCGCTTGTCGTTTGAATGACAACTATCAATAAAATGGATTTGCACTAGGGATGCACCGATACTAGTATCGGTATCGGTGCAGATTCCGAGTACTCGTACTCGCCCAAATGCTCCAATACTTACCTCCGATAACGGAACTTCTGCTCAGAGGGAGATCTCGCTCTGACCGGCAGTGCCGAGGGAGCATTAAACCCTCAGATTTTTTAACATAAACCAATACTGTAGTGTGTGCCTTACTGTAATCCATGGTAGTTTCCCTTCTCTTTGCTGCTCTTCCTTTTAAATCCTTATCTCTTCTCATGCTGGGGGAGAACTTCCCTTTGCAGCTGAGTGCCTCTTCTTGTAGTGCTGGCTCAGGTTGTGAACCTGCACAGAGACACCATGTATCCATTCCAGAGACAAGGCAGTCTGCTGCAAAACAGAAGTTCTCCCCAAGCATGAGAATAGATACAAATTTAAAAGGAAGAGCAGCAAGGAGAAGGAAAACAACCATGGATTACAGTAAGGCACACATTACAGTATTGTTTTATTGGGGTCAGAGCTAGTTCACACCAGTCCCAGTATGTTCCAGCCCGATTCTGTGCCGGAACGCACTGGATCCCATCCCAGCCGGCTGGGGCGGGAGGGGACGTAATGGTGCATTGAAGTCAATGGAATCACAGCCACGCCCCCGGCCTCAATGCGATCACCCGCACCAGAATGCGTGGCACATCAATGCCTGCGTTCTGGTCCAGTGCAGTCGGAAAATGCATGTACAATTTTTTGGGACAGCACCAGACCGGAACACAGGCGTTGATGTGCCACGGGTTACGGTGTAGGCGATCGCATTGCAGCTGCAGACTCAGGGTTTAGTAATGCACCGGACTCGGGGCTTAGTAATGCACCGGACTCGGGCTTAGTAATGCACCGGACTCGGGCTTAGTAATGCACCGGACTCGGGGCTTAGCAATGCACCGGACTCGGGGCTTAGCAATGCACCGGACTCGGGGCTTAGCAATGCACCGGACTCGGGGCTTAGCAATGCACCGGACTCGGGGCTTAGTTACGCACCGGACTCGGGGCTTAGTGGTGCACCTGACTCGGGACTTAGTAACGCACCGGACTCAGGGCTTAGTAACGCACCGGACTCTGGGCTTAGTAACGCACTGAAATCAGTAAAGCTCTGGAATCAGGGCTTAGTAACAAGCCGGACTCAGGGCTTAGTAACGCACTGTAACGCTTTCAAGGCTACATAATGAATAGGCAACTTGCTGCTTGAGGTCACTACAATGCCGAGTAGGATTCTATAAACGGAATAGTAAGTAGATTTAGGCTCTCACACTGGAGCGACTGTCTGTCCGTAATCGGCTGTACGAGGCGCGTGGAGCCACTTTAAACAGAAGAAACAATGCACTTTAATGTGCATTGTTCAGGCTATTGCAGGGACCATGCGGTAGGAACCACACAGCCACCAAAATAGTGCAAGTTCGACTATACGGACGGTGGATTCCACACGTTCACAGCTATATAATAGCCGCAAACAAAGGGAATCCATGAGAATTAAAAACTTTAGCCTTTTCGTCCTGCGCGGACTTCTGCACAGAAAACCGTGCAGGAAATGCAAACGCTATATGTATATGCACTTGCAGGGAGCAGATTCTGCAGATATTGCCAAACAGAGTGTAAGACCCAAACGCACAATAAAACTGACACAGAAACTCAGGCATTAAAACAGTACAAAGAAGAGTGCAACTACCTGGGATGAGACATGAATAAATAAATAGGTAAATGCTGCACAGCCTGCTGTGACTGGCTAAATGGTTAGGATAGAAGTGGTGAATGTGTGACTTACGGTTGTGTTGTCACAGGTGAGCATCCAGAGTCCCTGCATTCACATAAGGATGACGATGGTAGCCAATATACTATCGGATTGGAGTGTCCAGGGTATCCCCAGGATATCCCCAGTCCGCGTCTATGGCTAGCCGGGCCGAGCCGCGGTAACTGGAGAGAGAAGGGGGAGAGAGACATCTTGCCCGGCAATTGGAAACCGCACTGGAGTGTGTATCTGTGCGGTGTGTGGCGCGAACGCTGGAGGGTCAAACACAGTGTGTCAGTCGGGGCTCGTGGGTCTAAACGAGCTGTGCTGTGTGGTGAGGCACCTCTTGACAAAGAGGGTTACCCTCGAAACGCGTAGCCACTATTGCCGCTAATTCAACCCACAGAGGTGCCTCACCACACAGCACAGCTCGTTTAGACCCAGCAGAACTGGAAGATCCGGTTGAACGCACCAGTGAATATGTGCTAAAGCATAGAGGGTTATTCACAAAGCTAGCCGAAGGATCAGCTGTAGCTGCAGCTGATCCTTCAGCTAGCTTCAGCTGCCGGAGCCCTTCAGTAGAACCGAAGGGCTGCTGTACAGGCTATTCACTATAGCCGAAGTGAAACCGAAGCGGAGCAAGCGGCCGAAAGCCTTGCGACTGACAGCTAGGCGGAGCCAGCAGTGATCTCACGGCTGGCTCCGCCCAGTTGCAATGACAGATCATTGCCGGCTCCGCCAAGTTGTCATTGTTTATCTGTCATTGGTCATCCCATATGTAGCTGGGGTGCCTGAAAAACTCAGAAGGGTTGTTTTTTTTGTATAATACGTTTTTTTTTAAAGAAGTTTGCGCGTACAATTACACATAAACACAAAGGGAAACAATCAGCCATAGAGTAGTCTTAATACACACATCAGTACATATTGCTCAACACGTGAATCCTACCCTAAAATCTCGCATTAGTTTAATAAGCTTTGAGCCTAAAAGGCTTGATTGTGGGAAGGTGGGGGGAGGCAGGGGAAGGTATGGGGGGAGGGAGACTGACTGGGTGGAAGGGTATGGGAATGGGTAGATGTAGGTTCATTTCTCACATAACACATAATATAAATGGTCTGTCATAAGTTATACATTTGTGGTGCTGTTTCCCATGCTGCACATGCCTAGCCAGTGAACTGTATGTCCCTGGTGTGAACACAGAGGACCTAGGTCCTCTCTGTGTATCCTATGGTAGAGTTCTTTTTTGTTTTGTTTTGTTAACTAAACACCTTATAGTCGCAGACTCATCTGAACTTAAACCCTCCTCTTGGTGAGGTATGTAGGGGTCGTCTTATATGCTAACCAACACGCCCATGTTTTCGATAGGCACTCTATTTGATCTGGTTCGGTAAGAGTCAGTTCCTCCATGCAGTAAATCTGTTCCACCCTGTCCAGCCACTCTAACAGGGTGGGAGCAGACTCACTCTTCCATTTGGCTGGAATTAAGGCTTTAGCTGCATTGAGTAAATGTGGTGTGATGGACGAGCATAGCGGCCCATTGATCCCTCCGCTCCATGAAACAACCTCTTCCAGGGGTCAAGTTGTACCTCCGTTCCCTGTATGTGGAACATCTCTTCAGCTACCTGCTGCCAAAAGGGCGTTATTTTCGGGCATTGCCACCATATATGAGCATGCATGACCACCTGTCCACAGCACCTCCAACACAGCGGATCTCTGAACTATCGATCTGATGCATTTTTTGAGGAGTGTAATACCACCGACATAACAGCTTATAGTGGATACATGAGGATCTGCTCACCCCTCTTGAGAAGGCCAGAACACGCGCTCTGCACCTCTCAGTATTAGGGTACTTGCCCAGCTCTTTCTCCCAGATCGCCAAATAGGGCGGGTGAGAGGAGGCATCCAAACGCGACAAGACACCGTACATGGAGGAGATGCTCTTAGTAGGGGCGGAATCTGCTGGGAAGAGCAGTTCCAATGGGTTCAGGTCCCGTTTGGATCTCAATGGTGAAGGGAGCTGCCCCACGAAGTGTGACAGCTGCCCATATCGCCATACATCCATGAAGGAGGGTCTAGGTGAGCTGCACAGGGAGGAGAAGGGTTTGATTCTCCCTCCCTGTATGACCTGGTGTAGCAATAGCTCAGAGCCCTCCTGGATCCATGTGCAATGCCCCACATATGGCCCAACATGGGCATCAGGGGAGAGTTGTATGACCATTTTTGTTTAGAGTGGAGTGCGTCCCAGATGGATAGGGTCGTATTCGTTAGGGGATGAGTGTCTGGAGATAAATGTCTATATTTCTGTGGGATCCAGCAGGCCTTCCGCAGTGTCGTGTGACTCATTGCGGCCTCCATTTGTACCCAAAGCTTCGTTTCCCCCGCATAATGCCAATCCAGGACTCTGGCTAGGGATACAGCTCTATAATATCTCCTAAAGTCTGGGAGGGACACTCCCCCTAATGATTTCGGTCTGGTTAGAATGTTATAGGATATCCTTGCTCTCCGGTTCCTCCATATAAATCTAGATACCAGGGAACGTAATAAAGTAAAATAAGAGGGTGGGACCCCCATGGGGAGCATCTGAAACAGAAATAGGAGTCTCGGCAACACATTCATCTTAATGGCATTCACTCTGCCCAACCAGGAGTGGTAGAGGAGGGACCATCGATTCAAGTCCGCACGAATAGCATTCAAAAGGGGCATATAATTATATTTAAACATATCTTGTAGTCTTGGCGTGTAGTTGATCCCTAGGCATTAGAGCGCCGTTGCCATGCGAACGGGAACGCTGATTTGAGGGCTACAACTTCCTTGGGGGGGGTACTGTTAAATTAAGGATGGTAGATTTTGAAATATTAATTATGAAGTTGGATACCAAATTGTAATCTTTCAATGCTGCTAGTAGATTTGGGAGGGAAATGTGGGGGTTCCTAATGTAAAATAAGATGTCATCCGCATATTTATGTTCCCGGGGACCCACCTGCACACCCCTTATGTCTGTACTATGAGTTATGGTGGATAGAAACGGTTCCAGTGAAATGGCGAACAGGGGCGACCGCGGACATGCCTGTCTAGTACCATTTCCCAAGGAAAAGAGGGGACTGAGCACTCCGTTAACCCTCACCCTGGCTGTAGGGTTCTGATATAAGGCAGCAATCCTGGTCATCATCCCAGAGCGCAACCCCATGACACCCAGCGTCGCCAGCATGAAATCCCAGGCCACTCTGTCGAATGCTTTTTCCGCGTCTGTTGACAGCAAAAGTGTGGCCTGGGATATCCTGCGGACACAGGACACTACATGCAGGGTGCGCATTGAGTTGTCCCTAGCTTCCCTACCCGGAACGAATCCGGTTTGATCCGGGGATAAAGGCTGTATGTCTTTATGGCAACAAAGGCTGTATGCGAGTGCCAGGACCTTCGAGTACAGTTTGATATCCACATTCAATAACGATATAGGTCTGTAACTAGGGCAGCAGGTAGGGTCCTTCCCCAGTTTGGGCAGGACAGTAATATGCGCTAGGGTCGTTTCCTCCCGTAACTCCCCGCCCGAGGTGAGAGAGTTGGCATAGCTGGTCAGGTGAGGTAGCAGAACATATTTGAAAGTGCGGTAATATGTAAGAGTGAACCCGTCCGGGCCAGGAGCCATGCCCGTAGCCATCGTGTGTAGTGCTTTCGTAAACTCCTCATCTGTAAAGTCTGTCTCCAATGCCTCCAACTCTTCCTCCGGGAGTGTAGGGAGGTGAGCCTTACGTAAGTACTGATCTATAAGAACTTTACTTTGCTGCGGCCCAACGGTAGGAGGCGTCTGAGTATCAGCTACATTATAGAGGGTGCGATAATACTCGCTAAACACCTTGGCAATGTCTTGGGAGAGATGTACCAGCTTATCCCCCTTAGTCTTAATTTTGGGAATGAACGTTGCCGATTGTTTAAGGCCCGGGTTTGTTGCTCCACTCATAGTTTCGTTGGCGCATCCACATAAATTTACGGGCTGTGTTGTGGTCTAGAAGTTTTTTCAGATCCTCCCTACACTTTTGGAGTGACTGTTGATGTGCCTGTTGTAAAGAATGTTTATGAAGGCGTTCTAGTTACTTAATTTGTGTTAGTAGGGTCTGCATTTCCCGTTCCGCTTCCCGTTTTTTCCTGGCTTTCAGTTCTATCAATCTATGATCTAATGATCACAGCTTTGTGCGCCTTCCAGACCACAGCCAGCGAAGTTCCATGTAAGGAATTTTGCAGAAAATAGGTCTGTAAGTCTTCCGTCAGCTGTGCTCTAGAGACCGGGCAATTCAATAAATATTAAATTTCCAATTATTGAATTTAACTGGTAAGGATGGCCAGGTGAGGGAAGTCAGAACCGGGGAATGGTCCGATAACGTCCTCGGGGCTATTGAGGTCGATTTGACCAAGTGTAGGTGATGATGATCAATAAAGATCATGTCTATGCGCGAGTAAATCTTATGTGTGGCGGAATAATGCGAGTAGTCTTTGCCTGCCGGGTTGTTAAACCTCCATGTGTCTATTAGTTGCGCTTTGTGCAAGAATGATTTGAGACAGGATAATAGACTATAGGAGAGTGCTGAGCGGCCTGACGATACGTCCAAGTGCGGTTCCAATGCCAGGTTAAAGTCCCCCCCCCCCCCACACGAAA